>NW_010181771.1:10628-26777 GCF_000695765.1 Mesitornis unicolor
ACTGGTAACCTGGAAAAAACTGATAGGAAAAAAAAGTTTTTTATACTACATAAAAATGTTTTATTTATAATTAATATTAATGATATAACAGTATGCAAGCCTTTCTATATTGTCACGCTTAAAATGCATAAAAGGTATGCATTTGAGGTTGCTTAGCTGTGCTTTCTGAAAACAACACTTTTTGGGTTTTTAAAATATTTTTAATATAGGTTTTTGGAATTAGGTTTATTCTTCATTATCAATAGTGAGGCTACTAGCAAAAATAGTTATCCTTTTTAATGAACCATATAACGAACCACATTTGAGAATAATACGAGTCTATAACTGACCTCCAATTCAATGCTTGTGATCTTGAATGCATTTTCAGAAAATTCAGCCAAGTGAGCATTTCCATCTGTACTTTGAGTAATGGCCAAGCAGCATGGATAGACAAATTTAAATTTAGACTGCTGATCTGGAAAATTTAGTTGTTGTTATCATCTCCATGACTTGCAATAAACTGCGCTTGTTTCAATCCTTCCTTATCCTGTGGTTATATTAGAGGTTTAGCAATACAGAAATTGACATTTTACTGAAGTTCACTTTGACTTCTAGCAGTAGTTAGCTCTCAGTCATTAATTCACTCAATTAAATCAGTTTATAACAGTGAATGCAATAGTGGTAAAAGCTGTTTAATGTATTATCAAGCAGTCGTATAGCACAAGTATTGCAAGTTACTGGATAATTATTGCTGGTTCAGAGTAGGTTGCCATAATTTCTATTCAAGAAGGTACGTGGTGTTAGACTGTGGATCGGTAAATTAAGGCTATTAAATGTTACATGTCATAGCCGTATGACACTTTCAGCTTTCAAGCTTCTTAATAGATTTACAAGTTCCTTGATAAGAGGAAAAACATCTCTCCCATTAAGGCAGTCAGACATTGTGCAGTGATGCTGTGCATGTTGTGCGTCCTTGGAGATTTTCAGGACTTGTCTGATCAAGCACCAATAACCTGGTCTGACCTCATAGCTGACCATACTTTTGAGCAGGAGGTTGCACTAGAGACCTCCTAAATTATCCTGTGTTTCTCTTCTCTGATGTGATTTAACTTGGCATTGGCTATTTAAAATAACTTCTCAGGAAAGGAAGAGTAAACTGCAGCAGGTAAATGAAGTAGATGCTAGAGAGCTACAAATTCTGGTTGTTCTGAAAATCACAAGCTTCCAAGCCTTAACTTTGGGTTATCTATTTACTTACCTTTGTGTGTCCTACTTGTAGTAAGAATTGAAACAATTGCCTCAGGAGGAAGTTTCTTACAGGACTTTCTGGTCCAAACTCAAAACCATAGAATGTTAAATAGGCCATAGATAAGAAAGTATCTGAAAAAAATGTTCAAAATTAATTTTGGACAGCACTGTGGTGTCCAATTGTCAACATTGATGTCATGTTGCGTGAAGAAAAAAATCTCAAAAATTTAGCAAATTGCTATTGCTGGAACCTTTAACCATCTTTATTGTCATTCTTTAGATAGATGCTGTAGGTGTTATCTGTCACAAAGGCGTCAGACCCTCTTGGATTTCTTTGTGTTTTTTCCGATTTTTATGTTTTTCATCAGTGTTGAGTTTCTTTATGTGACATATTTTTTTTTTGCTTGAGCTTTTCAGGCTCTGTATTTTTCCCCCAGCATAGCTTGAATCAGTTTATGTAGCAACTGTAAAAATGCTGAACAGGATTTTTTTTTTGTAGCCTAGAAAACTTTAAAAAATTATCATAAAGCAAACATGAACAATGCTGCATTACTTCTTAGTAATCCATTTCTGAATGAATGCATAACATAATAGCAAGATAGTTATTAGGATATTTAAACAATTTGCATTTTTTTCTAATTGAAATTTTAATGTAAGAATGGAACATGAGACACTAGTAACTAGGATTATACAAAAAATGTTGGATGTTCCTCTGACTTTTCATTACTGAAAAGATTGCTGAAGTGATGTGTTTGGAGACTGTTGTCGTAAGAGAATTTTTAACAGAAGGAAAACTAAAACAGAAGTATTGCTTGCATTGACTGACACCTAATAGATAAATACACATATATAGTCATAGAGAAGCAGCATAATAAAAAGATCTTGAGACAGGTCTTATGTCAGTTGCAGGCTCTCAAAACACTTTTGATATCAATGAAATTGTCAGTTTTGCCTGGTAATATGTTTTCTTCTCTGAAGTTATTCTGCTGGGCAGAGCATGTGTTGTTAAGGTAAAGTGTATTTCCACCGGTGTTCATGGTGATGGAGAGATCAGGCAGATTGGTACTGATATCCTTGTTATGAGCTCACCTATATCCACTTAGAGAAGATTTGAATGTCTTGATACTATTAACTAGTCTGTCCCTTTATGTCGACATTAAATATGATACAAAACTTAACATGACACTGCATTCAAAACCCTGTGACTTGGCTATATTTTTTTTCTGGGAGAGTGGTGGAGATGGGTTCCCTAGAGAGGGGAGGGAAGGAACAGCAGTCACAGGGTTTCAGCACATCCTTTCTCCTCAGCTGGTGTGCTGACCTAGAAGCAGTGAATCTTAGCCTCTTAGTGGTTTGCATGGGCAGCCTTATCATTCCAGGACTTCTTTAAGAGTCTTCTCCAGACTTTAATTTGGTATTTTAACTCTGCTTATGTCTATGTTATCAGCTACAAGCTTTTCTTCACAACCTTGAGAGACAGATAATTGCTTTATATTTTTAAAGTTAAAGCCTGACATTCATGTATGACCATGTGAAACAGGAGCGTAGTATCTACTGTGCTGTTTTCAGAGCCTTTTCCATCTTTATTAGTAGACTAACATTGGAACTACATTAATAATTTAGGAACACAATACTCCCAATTACTTCTTTAATCGCTAATATGTCATAATCTTAAATCTATGCTTCATATATAATGTATATATATTTGCCTATCTATATTAAGCAATTATAATGTTTAAAGAAAAGGCATTAGCTAGGTTGTGATATCCTGGCTCAGTACTGTAACTGAGTCATGTTATGGTGGTTCGGGAGGCACATCAATAAATTACTTTACAAAAAGTATTTTTCCTTATAATATTATTGACAGACTTTGAATATTTGGCAAGATTCTTTATTTCTTTTTTATAGCATCCATGAAATAGATGGTTGTATTGATATAACTTGGAAAGGTATTGGCATATTATATATAATTGTCATTATTTTGTACGTTTAAAAGAAGTTAAACAAATACTTCAGTGATCCCTGGCGATTATTATAATGTTTGGAATATTGAGATTGATTGTTTTGCAGTATGACTTGCAATACAAATGAATTCCTAAATTATTTTACTCAAACTAAGAACTTTTTGTTTCATCTTCTTTCAAAGCTTCTTGAAGCCTTTGCATTCAGTTCAGTGATTTGATATGTGTATGTATAGATCCAGGGTATATACAGTTACCAAAATATAAATATTGATTTAGTGATCACTTTATGTAGTGCTATAGAAGTTTATAGTAAAGTAACTCTGCTTTCTGTGTATTTTTCTTTCTGAGTTCTACTTTTGAAATAGGGTTTTCCCTCCACATATTTCTCTTTTAAGATTGTGATGTTCCAATCCATATTGGATAGGAAAGTAATATTTTTTCTTTACTGCATTGCTATGCAGATTAGCAGTGTTTCTCCAGAATTACTGGAGACAAAAATGACCATATTTTTATTGGGATGCAGAATCTTGCTGTATGGCCTTTTAGAGTCATTGATACAGCTTGTATTGTGAACAGGATTTTGTTGTGATGAGGATGACATGGAATAACTGCAGCAGCCAAATAGTATTGGCTACAGTTTTGGAAAGAAGTAGACTACAGTGTTACTTGAGTACTTAAAAGCCTTGATTAACACAGTGGTGATACAGAGATTACAACAAGTTGTAGAAATAATAAATAATATACAGGTGTTTATAATAATTGGTCTTTATGACAGTTGGTCTTTATGACAGCTCTGCAAGTTTTGTAAAATTATCACATCTATGCTCCAATGGCTCATGTCACATGTACTTAATTTCATTTGTACAAAGTTGGTCCAAGCGAAGCAGGTCAGATCCTTTGCATGTTCATTGAACAATTGCAGGTAATTGCATAGGACACAAAACAATGGAAACTTGGGGCTGTATGGACAGGAATACTCTGGGAAGGTAAGAGAAAATCTTCAGCTAGTACAGATGCAGAGACAAAATGCAGGAGTTCCTGATTTTCTGGTCCTGCAGCATGTCTGTTATGTTGCCATGCTTGCCATATAATGTGAGTTAAAAATAAAGTCTTGAAATTGTAAATTTGCAATAAAATTTGTGCTAGTTAAGAAAAATCCCTTTTCTACTGTCCTGGTATGATATTCCTGTCATTAAATACTGTAGAATTTTAGTTTTAGTTTCACAGAGTTACTCCAAATGAGACTACTGGGACTAAGGGCTCTGCTGAGCCTGTCTGACATGACAGTACAACCTAATGGAAGCCATTGCAATCCACCAAGTCAGGGAATTTTCTATAAAAGAGAGGGCTTATGTGTGTTTTCATAAAGTAGGAGGACTAATGTTATGAATATGACGTGTAAGTGTTCAAAACGTTTGATGGAACCTGATAGAATTTAATCTACCATGTTGCAAATCCTCCCCCCCCCCTTGTTATATTGATTTTCCACACTAGATGGCAGTGCCTTAGCACTAGTGCATGATAGGGGAATTGATTTTATTTGTCCAGAGGGAAGAAATCCTTCTGTTTCATGCTTCTTTTTATATACTTAGCTCAAAGAATTGCAGATAGAAGACTGCATTATGATTACAGATGGACAAAGGAAGATGCAAATTATTTCTTCTCTTCCTTTGTACAAATGAAAATCTATTCAGTCTGATAGAAGCAGACTTGCATTGGCTGTAGGTGATATGAACTGGGGCAATCTCTCTGTGATGTCCCCAAAGAGTTGTGTTCATAGAAACTTCACATGAAATGCTGTATTGAGTTAGAGCTGAGAGTGCATCCAGACTCTGAGCAGATTGCCTCACAGTTTTGAGCCATATGTTGTCTATACTGAGAAGTCAGTGAGAGAAAAACACAACTTCCTTCTCTTTCCAAGAAAACCAAGTGCTGGAGAGGTGGAGATGGAGAGCTGAGAGATGATGGGGTGCACCTAGATATTGCCATGTCAGAGCCAGAAGACGGCCAGGGTGCACACACGAGCTGGGATGCACTCCTGTATTGGTGTCAGGGGAAAGACTGAAAGTTTATTAACTTGAAGTATTTTGACTAGCAGAAAAGTCTGTGAAACTCTGGTGAGGATTGAGGAGAGATCATTATTAGAATCAAATGGGCTCTGAAAGTGTAAATATGGCAATAACAGGTGAAAACTAAAATCTTGGAGTTGAAATACAACTTGAAATTATGATACAGTGCTCAAAATTTATGGATGAGATTCTTAAAAACACAGGATTATTAAAGCAAACAAACAAAAACCCTTTTGTCATTTGTTTGTTGAATCTCTAGTATTCATACTTTAACTCTTGTGTTCACAACCTTGAAAGAAAACCTCCACCTAATCCTGTGAAATAAAGAGACAGGAGTTTGAAAAACAACAAATGTCAATAGTCTCTGCAGTTAAAATAAAAGAAAAAAAAAAGAAGCCTGACATAGGAAAGACTTCGTATGAAAAACAGCTGAAAGAAAGAAGGTATAAAAAAGCCTCAAAAAAAAAGATATCAGGAAGTCAAGAGATGCCAAAGAAATAACTTTCTCTGTGTAAAATTCCTGAAGAGTCTCTTCAATGGTAGAGTTTGCTCAAAAATAAGATCATTGTTTCAAGTCCAGTTTATACTTAGCAGGAGGTAAATTTGATGCAATACCTTTGTCTTGCTCACTGGAGTTAAACATTTGGAAATCAGGAAGGCTTTTGCCCGAGGCTGGGAAGAATACTGCCTTGAATACATTTTCTTAAAGAAAATTTAACTAAACTTGGTATCTTCTGGGAACTCGCTGCATGCAGCTTCTGCGTTATTTATTCAGTTTTATTTTATTTTTTGCAACATCCCTTCTGAATGAGTTGGATAAAAACCAAACTGAAATACAGGAAAACAAATTTTTTTGCACTGTTTTTTACTGGATCTGTGGTAGTAGCTGAAATTTCATTAATACTTCTGGAAGGAAGGCAAGCCAAAGGAGTGTTTAGCTATCTTCTACCTCAACATTCACTGAAATTGAGTATTTCTGCAAAATACACCACTGTTACTTGCTGTCATTTTTTTGCGTATCACAGAAAATGATAGTTCTGCATATAATTCATAATATAATTCTGCCATAGCAGAAGATGTGGATGGCTTGCTATAAAAATGCAATGCAAATTATATTTGATAGTACCACTTAGATGATTCCTTATTAGTTAGGGGAAGCAACAAATGGAGCTAAGTTGGAATTTGTCGGGAATTTGGTTGCTAGAGAGAGCGAGCTTTATGCTTGAGGCAGTTATGTGGGAGGTAGAAGTTTCCAGTTCTTTAAATCAAAGTGAACAAATGATTGAATATAGATCTCCCACCTCCCAGATGAATTTTCTAATCACCAGGTTTGGTTATCAAGGGAAATACCTATTCACTTTGCAACAATGATTTTTGTCTTTGTGAATCTGAATGTAAATATCTTGCCTTGAAGGTTTTCATAAAACAGAAGCTTGTTTTCCAATTAGGCTACTTCACATCAGTAGGAAGCGTGACACAGAGTTGTTTGAGAAAAAAGGTATGAGGTGTCTTGAGAAAAAAATTGTATTTATATGAACAGTATTATGAACAGAAATATGAACTTGCGGAGTTTTGTTGTTGAGTTTGGAGGGGTTTTTATGTTCTGTCTTGTTTTTTCTTTTTCATCTTGTGGTCAGATGATAAACTGGTTTATTCCCTTTGTACAGATATTTGGGAAGTCTGTGAAAAGGAAGTCATATGGAGAGTAAGTGAATTACTTCCACAGTTTCAGTCTTCCTGAGTGCACAGTTTCACTGACTGGATGATATACAGTATTTGGAGATACAGGGTCCCATTGGGTACCCCAGTGCTAAAGTTTCATTATCATTAACATAATAGCATTTTCAGAGACTCCTCTAATCAATCTACATAATACGCAGATCAAATTCCAGTTAAAAAGAAGAAAGGTAATTTGTAAAATTTTAATGTAAGTACCAAAGGAACATGACATCTATATTTTAAAAATAATTGGAGAGTCTTATTAAAATCTGATTATCTCATCAGTGGTTCTGTAGCCATTTTCACTTTTTTTCACAGCCGTGCCTAGCACTTTGGGAAGCAACAGGAAACCTTTTTGTTCATGCAAGCCAAGAGCAACTCGCTATAATAGGAGATTTTTATGTTACTCGCATGGCAGTTCTGATTAAATCTGAAAAAGAAATGACTGACAGGATGCTTCAGACCACCCAAATGACTTGTCTCTACTCATTTCCATGATTTAATTGTAAGCAGTAGGTTTGCCTGCCTTCAAGAGTCAGGCTTTGAATGCATAAGGACTGCCTTTGATTGTTAAATGTTAACACCCATAATTCAAACTTTATTTCCTCAAAAAAGCAATGTGCTATTCCAGATTATTTTCTTGGGTTTACTGAGAGACTGTTTTTGGAAAAAAAAAAAGTCAAGTCTGTCCAGTTTTGATAATTTGGCATTCATGAAGAAAACATACAAGATATTCTCTTTAGACAAAGTGTTACTTACAGGTTTGTACTACTGCTTCCTCTCCCCAGTATTTTGCTTGCCTCCTGTTTCTAAAATGTCATCTTCACAACAGGAGCAATAGAGTTGTGACTTTTGCTAAATTAATGTTAGCAATCCTCATTGCATCTTTTATGCTGTCCAATTACTTATTAGTCAAATTTTGTGGAATGCACTCAAATTACTTCAACCATCATCTGAAATATATCCTTCTGACTCACTGGACTTGAGGAAAGAATCCTATCCTAAATTCAATTTTGATTGGCTTTTTTTGTCATATATACTCTTGCAAAATATTCATTAAGCACTTGTGTTGTCCTGATTTCTTCCTTTCTGTTTTTCTTCCTTACTTGGTCCTATAGAGCTTTTTTTCTCCTTTTGCCATCATCTTTCTCTTTAGAGGAATGAATTCATTATCCTTTCCACTGTGATACCATTTATTTTACCTTTCTTTTCTCAGTTTTGATATTTGTGTGCATTTTGAATTTTTCTTTGCTCTTACTATTAATGTCCACCAGTGTTTTGCCCTTTTTAAAGTTTCTTTAATTACCGTTAAGGTTTTTTTTAAATTTAAAAATCTTTGTTCCTTCTAAATGTAATACATTGTTCTACTAGCAGTTGAAGACTCTGTACTCATGGTGTTTTTAACATGTAGTCCACTCTGTCACATTTTATTTCATGTCTAGCAAAGTTAAAACCTTTAAAAGATAGCAGCTTTGGTTGTTTCTTAATTGTCTTTGTTTTCTCATCTCCACCTTGGCAAACGTATGTAAAACAGCTGGTTCCCTTGTTTCCGTTCCTTAACTATTGCTTCCTATGATCACATGCAGTTCTAAATAAATGCAAGTTCTTTGCTTGGCATAATATAGATAGGAGTTTGGTATTTTCTTTAGGAAAATACCTTTTATTTCTTTTTCTTTCAATTCATGTGCTTTAAAGAGGGGCTGAAATACATAATTTAACTGTTTAACGCTTTCTTATTTTAGTGCATTCATGAGCAAAATTCTGCAACATATGCAAAATTTTTCCCTTTTATTTTCTATTTTTGGTTGCTGCCATAGATTTCAATCCTCAGTCCAGCTGAAACCAAGCTGGCTGCTACAGAGAAGGTTCAGATGCAAGTGGAGAAGTGAGAAACTTCTGCTATAGTCTGCAGTGCTTCTGGGAATATCTTCTGCTGGGGGATCTACAACCATAGCCAAATTGTTCCCTACCTGAGTACGGACAGGACATAGTGCTCAAAGACTGGCAGATGTGGTAAATTGTGGTTGCCCTTTCAGCAGAAAAGTAAAGCTTTATGCATTTTTTTTTCTTAAGACAGATGTACACACACACAAAGAAGGCAAAAAGATGAAATAACAGCTAATAAGATTTTAGAGTCTGCATTTTTGTCCTTTTTGTTGTTTTTTTGCAGTTTTTAAACTTTCTGCCTCATTTCAGAGATTCACCACAATTTATGTAAATGTACTATATAATAATAGCAACAAAGGTAGTGAGGTAGATTTATGTCCTTCCCACTGTTAGAGGCAATAACTTATAAAACTGAAATGCAATAATCTCTGTGATAATATTACTACACAATTATGTAATGAATTTTTTTCTCTTTAAAGATGTCTCTAAGAAATTAAAATGGCTGATTTTACCCATCTTGAGAATTATTTTATTTTTTAAAAATCACAAAAAAGGCTATCCTAAAAATTAATGTCCATCAGCTACTTTTATTCCCCATCATGTGTGCTGTTGACTTGATTTTCCAGTTTTAGATGTGTAATTTTAGCATTGCCTCACTGTCATTTTAACTTTGTGAAATTTAATATTAAAGTGACTGTTTATGGAAAATACTGTTCTCTACAAAGATGGCAAGAGAATCATGAAGCATTAAAATTCAAGAGAAATTGTTTGATGGGGAAGGAAACATCATATTTAATCATACCATTTCTTAAGAAGTCAACAACAAAAGACACAAGATATTTATCTGGAATGATCACAGCACTGTATACAGACAGGAGGCAAAACCAGAACTGGCGTTTTAATTTAAATATCCAAAATCGCTGGTCCTGAGGAACTCAGTTACCACTGTTAAAATCATTCTTTTTCTTACGTTGGGAGCTTGTTACTGACAGGCTTCAGTTTGGGAAGCTGTGTGTTGCTGTCAGCTGCACAGCTCACGCCTCGCCACCATTTCTGACATCCCAATACAGTGGTACCTTGTGGCAATGCTGATTCTCCTGGGGCTGGCATGGGCAAAGCAAGCTGGTGTCTGCAGGAAGGGAGCTGACATACTTTTTTGAGACAAAAGTTCAGAACAGACATAGGAGGTTGAAAACAAGAGCAAGGTGAGGTGAGAGAAAGCTTTTCCATTTTCTGAGTGGCTAAGGATTTAATTGATCAACTTGTACTACAAACCCCAGAACATGATGTATTCACACATACTTTCCTGTTGGACTTGATGGTCATGCCTACTATTTTATAATTTTGATTTTTAGTGGACTTGCTTTACTATTTGAGATTTAAAATGTCTGAAGTAAATCCTGCAAAATGGAACATCCGCCTTAAAACATTCTGTTCCATTAGCTTCATATTATACCTTTTAGTACTAACCACTATTTATTTACTGTATCAGAGATACTAATTGAAAATCCCTCAAAACAGCTACAGATTCTTGTATAATATAATGAAGAGACAAAATCCTAATTTCCCCTTATTATTTCCAAATCTCGTCACAGATTTTTCTCTATTTGCAAACCATTGTATAGTTTTTTTTTCTCTTTTCTGTTTACATTTTTAAATCATTTTGAGGGGGCTGATGTTAACCTTTCTTTGAAGTATTTGCCAAAAATCTTCAGGCAGAAGATCTGAATCTCTGAGCTGGTCTGTACTCTGAGTCTGTAATTCTTCTTTCCCTGACTGGAGAGTTTAACTTGTTTCCAAGTACAATGATTTTTGGAAAAGGAAATCAGAAATGTTACCTCACTCCTCCTTCCAGCTTACAAAAGATTTTGAATCTTCCTGAAGGACTTGAAAATACAATTTTCTAGTAAATGAAATGGTCTATCTGAAAAGAAAAAGAAAAAAAACCCACAACTGATTATTAGGTTTCCATGGTTACATTTATAGAATATTTGCAGAAGTTTGATTTTTTTATTACATGGTCCTGTTGTCTGGTATGAATAGATCAGTTTGGCATCATGAGTTTTGTGTCACGTTTTCCTGGGTACTGACTTGTCATGGCAACATAAACAGCAATTAGTGTGATGTGCAGATGAAGACAGTAGAGTTCAGGGGCAGTCTGTACAGAAAATTTAACTTCTCATTGTCATAAAAGTTTTATTTGTTGGCTATATCTATTGGATAGAAGAAGCTAGTGAAGAAAGCTGCAACCTTTAGCTTTACAGACCCCTTATGAAAGACATAGCATGATATATAAGGTTTGAAATAGTATTTCTTTTCCTTAACTAATGGCGTTGCATATCTTTATATTTCAGAGTGGCCAATATATGTTGCCTTTTTTGTGACATAAGGATACACCTTACTGATATTCTGTTCTCTGTATATTTTTGTATATAATCCTGCATATCCTTTTGTAGGAAAGGTAACCCACATGTTATCCAAACATTTCATTAAAGAACAAAATATAATTAGTAATCAAATATCACAAAGAATTGGATGAAGTAGGTTATTTGCTCTCTCAGTCTTCATTTAGGAATACATTCTGTATCTTAAGACCAAGGGTAAAGATAAAATAACAGATTTCCTCTAGTGACATCTTGAGGCATCTTTAGCATTCTGTTTTATTGCTCTGTCTGTGCAACTTTCATCTGTACTGGTTGGTTTGTAGAAAAGTAGGACGTAAGCGTGGGAGTGACAATGCAGATGCTAATGACCCAGTCCTTTGCCTCAGTAAGTAAATTTACGTCATAGAATCATAGGATCATGATGGTTGGAAAAGACCTTTAAGATCAAGTTCAACCGTTAAATCTAACTCTACAATACCCACTTCTAAACCATGTCCCTGAGCACCATATCAGGTCCCTTTCTGTCAGGCAGCTCTCCAGCCACTCATCCCCACGCCTGTAGCATTGCTTGGAGTTGTTGTGACCCAAGTGCAGGACCCAACCCTTGGCCTTGTTAAACCTCATACAACTGGCCTTGGTCCATCAATCCAGCCTGTCCAGATCCCTCTGCAGAGCCTTCCTACCCTTGAGCAGATCAACACTGCCACCTAACTTGGTGTCATCTGCAAACTTACTGAGGGAGCACTCAGTCCCCTCATCCAGATCATTGATAAAGATATTAAACAGGAGTGGCTCCAACACTGAGCCCTGGGGAATAATCACCTTGTTAACATATCTATATCAATTTTAAACTTATCACTTTGTTTAGTATCTCTACTTTTGTTGGTTAGAAACCACGTTAAAATGTCCAGTCTTCGCTTTAGTCAGAGTCAATTTATTCTTTTTGTTATGTGCTGATACAACGTCAGTTTAAATAGGTTTTCCTATTTTTTCTGTGTATTGGTTTGCTAGGATGAACAAGATATGATTTTGTCATGTACTATTATTTGATAGTGTTGCCATTCCTCTGATCTTTCTAGTAGCTTTATTTTCTGCATCTGATCCTGTTTGACTATACATTTTTTGAAGAAAGATTTGTACAGACTACATTTGCTGAGATTTTATTGTTGCTGTGTTGGTCACCCATTTCAGGATAACAGTCATTATTTTCACAAAGCTATATCATGCAGACATTAGTTTACCAGATTAAGACAGATATATCTTTCTCTTCCTTTGTTTTCTCCAGTTTAGAAATTTCTTGTTAATAGCCTAGCAATCAGTTCACTTGATAGTATTATATTTCACGTCATTACATTTCACACTACTTCAGTTCTTTTTTGATATTCTGATCTTAACTCTTTGATTTACTGATTCTTCTATTGTCTGGAAGGTTTTTCTTGAATTCTTCTGTTTCTGTTTTTCTTTTTTTTGTCTATAAGCTGTTCTGTCTTTTTTGACAGAGGGCTACAGCCCTCACAACCTAGAGATCCAAAACATCAATATGTTACAATACACAGATTCTACTTTCTGTGGTGTGTTTATTCCATCAGCAGATAATACTGACAGGCAGGACAGCTGACATTCTGATTAATCTCACCTTATTTTATGTAGAATTAAAAGCAACTGTAGATAAGAGCAGCTGACTCTGGGACTTCAGAAGTTTCTTTTTGACTGTTCTGGTGCATAAACTGCTATGCACTCCATAACTACAAAAATCTCCTTGCTCTTTGAAATTGCTGCAGCTACTTTAGAAACAATGTAAAAAGTGCTTTAAAAAATCCAAATACTGCAAAACAAAATTCCTTATAATGCGACCATCATAAACATCAGAGACAAAATCAGCATTTTTTTGAATGCGGTTTTCTTTTACCTCAGGGAACATCAGTTTCCATTTTTGAGTTTTGCAGTACACTAAACCACTGATATATTGTGTTTCAGGTGTTAACAGAAGCGGAAGAAGAGCCATGATGAACGCCAAAATGAGCTATGGGTAAAATCTGGCTGAGAATAAAAGAAAAGCAGAATGCTTAGTGGCATTTATCACAACTTGCTAAATTGAAAATTGTTAGATATGGAAATCTTATGATAAGTACAGTTTATTGTTTTTCCAAGGATATTCCTTGGTTATACAAGTTGGAATAGTCTAGAAATTGAGCAGTGTGCATCTGCGTTACGTTTGATTTTCAGTCTCTTACTGAATTATGTGCTTTGTCACAAAGAAAACCTCTCATCTTGTCGCATAGAGTGGTTATGTTAAGATCGGTGATGTTCAAAAGTGGAAGAAATAGCTGTGTCAGACTTGCACCCTTTACTACTCAAAACAGTGGTTCTTTTATTTTAAACATCAAGGAAGTGCTTAAGATTGTCACTGATATATATATATTTGTAGACCACTTTTTTTTTTAAGTGGGTTATAGTTATGAGACAATATCATACAGTTTAACTTAGAATTTCAGCATAGACTGAACTCATACACAAGCGTTTCCCCAAGTCTTTGTGGGATTTTTTTTGATTTTTATATGCTTATTTGTGTATTACTGATTACTAAGAATCTTGCATCATACCATTACATGTATCTTGAAAAATGTATAACATTTATGCTTTTCATTATTTAATACTTGCTGCTCTGTGGATTGTTTTGTCCTTTAGCATAATATAAAATTATTTTAATTATATCTTGAACTCTTCTTGTTCCTTTGCTCTGCCCTGATGAGACCACATTTGGAATATTGTGTCCAGTTCTGGGCCTCTCAGTTCGAGAAGGACAGGGAATTGCTTGAAAGAGTCCAGCACAGGGCCACAAAGATGATTGAGGAGCGGCTAAGGGAGCTGGGTCTCTTTAGCTTGGAGAAGAGGAGACTGAGGGGTGACCTCATTAATGTTTATAAATTTGTAAAGGGTGAATGTCAGGAGGAAGGAGCCAGGCTCTTCTCAGTGATAGCCAATGACAGGACAAGGGAAAATGGGTGCAAGCTGGAGCATAGGAGGTTCAATCTGAAGATGAGGAAAACTTTTTTACTGTAAGGGTGACAGAGCACTGAAACAGGCAGCCCAGAGAGGTTGTGGAGTCTCTTTCTCTGGAAACATTCAAAACCGGCCTGTGTGACCTAGTCTAGGTGATCCTGCTCTGTCAGGGGAGTTGGACTAGATGATCTTCTGAGGTCCCTTCCAACTCCTAATATTCTGTGATTCTGTGTGATTCTCTTACTTGAAGGTAAAGATACCCATTAGAAAGGGAAGCTACATTTCCAACAAAAATTGAGCAACAAATTTGATACCTGCTGTGAGTGTTCAGAGAATTGCTCCCAACTGTGATATTAATATTGCATTGTTTATCAGGAAGGTAACTTGCTGAGTTCTTTCAAGTTAAAGGCCAGGGTTATCTCCCACTGAGATAATAGCAGCATATTTCTTTGCACAAAAGTATTGCTCTAATTACCTTTTTAACTGTGCTACTAACTATGGTAGACATACAGGTGCATACACTAGGATTAAAATGACTTTACATTGTACATTTGGCCCTAAATTCTCCTGTTTTTAAGATATGTTTGTAATGTTTTACAGTAACAAGTTGCCTTCTTTTTGGAAGTCATTGATAGTGAACATTAATGGAGTGACTGAAAAAAATTAGCTGCATAGAATTCTTAAGCAATTCAATGTTTTAAAAGCAAAGTATATTTTTCCTGTAAAATAATGATACTAATTGTATGATTTACTAAATATTAGTCATCTTAAGGGGAAGTTACAAATTTTGCATGTGTTAGAGTGAAAAGAGCATTCTAGGTTGTAGTCTGTGAGAATTCTACATTTTGTGAGAGTAAATAAAAAGTAACATTAAAAAAAAAATTTTATTCAACCAGGCAGCAAATTCAGCAGCACTCTTCACTCATATTTTATGTTTGATAGCTGTTCCCAAAGTTTATATTAAAAATGTTTTGTAGGTCCTTTAACTGAAGCTAAACAGCTAAGTTGCCAGCATAGTTTGTTCTTCACGAGAGACAACGGCAGTGTAGTATTATGAGAAGGTATAACAACAATTAGTCTGATTTCTCTTGATGATTTTTAGTACTAATATTTTAAAATTCAGTAGTCCCTCAAACCAGCACATTTTAGTGAACTTTACATACATGATTTAGTGCTCACATCATCTCTAGGACATGTGGGATTACCATTTCATTTATAGTCTAATGTAATCAGAGAAGAAAATACAAATCTGCTGGGCTACACTAAGCGTGTAAGTAACTGGAAATCCTAGTGCTTTGCAGAATTAAAACTAAGGTGAGGAATCACATGAATATATTTAAATGTTTGAAATAGGAAGAAAAGAAGAGTAGAGAGAAAATACTTTAGTCAATTCAGTGCAAACTACTTCATGCTTAGTTTATGTAACAAAATCTGTAACTAATAGCAAAATGGCAGGCTAAAGCAGCATCCATAACACTGGATGAAAGTTTGTTATGAGAAATGTTAACTTAGTCTTTAAATTGAGTAAGCAGTGAATGCACTGAAGATCTGAACATTTGAACCCTATTCAATAGACACCAGATGGCAAGGAAAAGCTTCCCTTTGCTTGTTGTAGCCACAGTTACGGGTGACACGGTTACAGGCCTAACAAATGGACTCAGCTCATCCAGATACAGTCAGCTTTTGGTTATCCAAGGATGAATTACTCAGTCTCAGGGTTAAGTGTGCCATGGATGCGGAGACACCGGAGCTGGCTCTGCAGGAGCTGGTTTCATTTCAGGTGGAGCGCAGGTATGCCCAGGCTGAGTGCACAGTATGTTCTGAACTGCTTGCCGTGTGCCAGCTGGGGGATCTCCCTGCTCCACTCTCCTCAGCAATGCTGCCCTTTTCCTGCTG
>NW_010181771.1:26808-27872 GCF_000695765.1 Mesitornis unicolor
TGTTTTTATGGCCAAATTTCACATGTATCTTGTATTATGTGTGGTTTTGTGTTATCCAGGTTATCCAACCCCTTCAGAGTCTGAGAGCATATAATCAAGAGCTGATTGTTGCTTGCTGTTTCCTCTTTACATTTTTTATGTACCAGTTTGCTAGGAAACTATATTGAAAGTAGGAATAAAATTAAAAATGCTAATTTTAAAGTTATAACTTACATATGGCTTCAAAATTAGGCTTACTGCTGCATTTTAGTAATAGGAATCATTATCCCTTCTAGTTGCAAAAAGACATTCCTACTACTAACTTAGACATTTTGCCTGCCTTGGGCTTTTGGTGCAAAATGAATTTAAACCATCCCTGCAATGTAATTCTTCTGCACAGAATTGATAAGACCATCCACTTCAGAACTTTTATGTGGAGAAGATCCACTCTGCAATAAATAAGAAGTAGCATGAGATTGAAATTTCACACAGTTTTATTTTGGATCCCTTTCACAATAAGTATTAATTAAGTTCCACTTTATGATGTTTTCACATCTACATTCAGAAATTTACAATTTTCATCAGTTGTTTTCAATATCTTTCTGTAACATGCCTTGAGTTTTGGAGTGGCAGTTATACACATATATTCACATATGTAATTTTTGGCTGTGAAACAATATTGTAGTCAAACAGAAGGCATCATTGGCACTGTCGGACCCATTGATTCTCAACTGCAAAGCCCAATCTGTGTCTTCTGAGCTGGCTTTCTATTTACACACTATATTAGATACAGTCATTTGAGAATAGTATAATGGAAATCCACTTATAAAATGCACTCATGTTGCTTTTAAATTAAATTCAATTGTACATTGTACTGTTAATATGTAGGTTTTGAACTACTGGGCTTTTATTTTTTAAATTCAACATTTTAAATGGTTAGCATAGTAATTTATACTTTAGTTATATTCCAGGATGTAAGATCTAATCAAGCTTCCGCTTCAGGTAAAAATCTTCAAGTTTTTTTGGTTAATTCCGTGGTATAAATAACAATGTGTCCAAACACTCTACCCAGGATGACTTTCCCT
>NW_010181771.1:27882-34171 GCF_000695765.1 Mesitornis unicolor
GCTTTGAAATCTTTCAGATTCTCTCTGTGAAACGTCTATAATTGAATTCTTGGTCAATCAGTGGCATTACCTCCATAATCATAAGATGCCATTTGTTTAATCAGCATCATCAACTGCCTCACAGAGAAATATGACAGTGTAATATTATACTCAGCGAAATCATGTGAAGTAGATATCTGAAAGGTTAAAATCTACATTTTCACCATATCTGCCAGGGAGTATCTGAGTAAGAAAAAAAAACCTCAATGCTTTGAATAGTAATTTTTTCCTCTGGCCTTTATTTCCACATAATATGCTAAAATGATAGTTGCTTTTAAAATACCAAGCAAATTTTTCTTTGAAAGATTTCCAACTTTTTCATCTAATATGTAATATCAGGCTTCTGATGAAATGGAAATAAGCTGGTATCAGTATTTTTGCCTATTAGTCCACCTGTAATTCAGCCCACCTACATATGTCCCTCTGGACTTGGCTATAATGTGCAAGCTTGTCTTTTTGTTACAAGGCCAGGGCATTTTCTTATTAATGTATGTAAGTCTGCTTGTGATATATTTCCAAAGGTTTTGAAGAGCTTTCCTCTGTGTCTTTGAGCCAAATGGAATGTAAGACTTCCACAAAAACTTAAAAAGCTTTGATGTTGCTAGTAAGGCCATAGGTAGCATTTGTTTTTGGAACATATGGCAATAAAGATAAGAAAGTGTTTCATATTTAAATCTTTAGTATTCAGAATTCCTTATTACTGGCACACAACCACCAGTAAAGTTAGTAAAGTTTCTGCTGTTAAAATGAACTATTTTTCTTCAATTTCGTACATGCTTTCATTGTTGATCTTTAGCAAATGGTTATATATAAAAGAAGAACGGAGGGAGGATATATATACTTATTTCTCTTATGAGAGCACTTCACTGGTAATTCACATTCATACATCTGCTCAGATTTTAGACTTCTGACTGCCTTATGACAGAAAGTGCTCTGCTCATCTTTCACACGCTACTTTGGGCTGTTGCAGTTGTGACCTAGTTTCACACTTGTTTTTGTACAAATAATAAGTTCATTTGAGCTGTGTGTTCACAAAAATTGTCTCTTGCTGAGTAGCATTCAGTTGTTGAATCATCATCCTGCTTCATCTATGCCACGGGTCTATTCCTTCTCTCTTCCATCACTACTTACAGCCTTTCAGCATTAGTGACTGCTCTTCCAACCTCAGCTTTCCCATTCCCATGCACTGTTGGCAAAAATAATTGTTTTACTACATTTTACACTTCCCATTATGGCCAATTTACTATCACTGTCCTCAATAGTACCCATCCAGCATGTGTATTTGCAACTTCTTGTTGACTCTGTGTTGCGAGACTTCTTCCATGTTGATTTTAAGGTTTAAGTTGCTTAAAAAACACAAAGATGGGAAATTAGTTGTCTAAGATGCAATTAAACACCTCATGTAAGCTAAGTGCCTAACTTGATCATTATGCAGCTGCTTCACACCAGACAGGCTAATTTCGCTGTACACAAGATGTGCTTGAGAGACCTAGGCATCCTTTAGGCTCTCCAAAATCTGTAACAAGCCACAAGCCTGTAAATTGTGCATGAAGCACACAGAAAGCAGAGATGCAGCTCTCTGTCTCAGTAGTAATGTGGTGAGGGTCGGACTGTGTTCTTACTGATCAGCTTCACCTTATGGACACTACCTCAACAAATTGGTGAGCTCCACAGGTACCACCAGAAGTGTACAAGGCATGGCCAAGCTGACAGAAATAGAAGAAGCAGGGCAAAGAAAGAGGAGGGAGAAGGCAGAGGTGGAATAAAAGCTCTGAAGGACCATGTAGTATGATCCTCACTTTTTTCCCCAGTCTTCAGAAGCAGCGCAAATAAAATTCTTAGAGGTATGTCTTATCAAAAGTTTTCATAACAGCCCTTCTAAACAATGACTTATTATTTCTTTCTTACACTCACTCTCAATACTTGTATCTTCACCTCTAGCTGCCACTCCTCAAGCCTGCTACACGGTTCTACACAGGTATCTTAATTTGCTATCAAGTCTGTTGTTTCTGTCTACTTATTCCTGCAGTGATCTCCTGCCTGCAAACAGCTGGTAGAGAGGCATGCATCAAATTCCACTCATTCTTTCTGGCTCTCAAACTATGTGGGGCTGAAATGTGTGCATTTCTCATCATCGCATGTTTGGCAGAGGCCCCTTACTGAAAGAAAAAGTGGGTAAGAATTGGAAGAGATGGTGTTCTCTCCTCACTTGCCCCAAGTATTCCCGTGGTCAACACCATAAGCACAGAAGAACATAAATGATCTGGACAGTCTTTGGTTCCTCTAAACCAGATCATCTGAAAGAACTACAGCTTCTGTTTTCTAAAACTTTTGTCCTGTAATCCCAGGTTCTTCGAAACCTGTAGTGCACCTGCCCATCTCCAGTCTCTCATGTCTTAGCCAGGATCTTGGCCACTGATGACAGGAGTGGCTCTGCCACAGATCCTGAGAGCTGCTTTACTAGAGCAACTTGATGATTAACCCACATGCAACAAAGCTCAAACATCTGCACAGGGTGCATTCAATTCCATGCATAGCCAACTCTTCACCACCACTGAGATGATCAGCAGTTGTACAATTGCTAACAGCATGCAAAACTATACATACTAGGTATGTATAACTTCCTATATACTGCCTTTACTGCCTGGTCTATCTAGGAGGTTTCTGGGACAATCTTTAAATCCAGTTTTACCTCTTCCATCTGCATTTTTATTATCTCCCTACATGCTGTGTAAACTTTAATGCTATTGACCAAAATTGTAATCTCTCTTGTACGTAAATATTCCTTCTCCTTATATACCCATCTCTACAACACAAACATGCACAACATACCTGCAATACTTGTACCTCCCTCAACTGGGCACGTTTCTCGGGAGCCTGCAACTCTCCATGTATCCCAAGCACAGCATGAATGTGTGTCTCTTGAATAACAAGAATAAGGAGAGTCAGACTGTGAATTGGGGATGCTCAGTGGTGGAGTTAAATCCCTGTACATTCAGAGATGCAGGTGGAGTCTGTGTTGTAGCACTGCTGCTCAGGGATTGTCCTTGCCCAGCTGTGGGCATGACCTGCTGTGTGTGAGGGTTCTGACAAGCCATGTTGGCCAGTCTCCCTTGGGAGTTCTTTATACTGTCTGAGTTCTTTCAACTGTCTGCATCATTTAATCAGCCTGATTGTTTGATGGTGATAGCTTAAATGAGTGAGGTTTTTGGCAAAGTCCTCAAATTCATTAGAAATGCAGGCCTGTTGCTGGATTTGACGGGACCTGATAACTCATTAGTCACACCTGACAAGGAGCAGAAACTGCTACAGTAGGTGTTTGTGATCTTGACTCATTTCAAGCATGAGTCTGCCATAGTCTAGGGGTTCTTTTTTGAGAAACAAGGGCATCAATGCAGATTCGAGAAAACAGCTTCTTGGATGGCATCTCACATGTCACACAGAATAACCTGTCTAGTAATACACTCATTTATCCCTTTCTTTCAAACGGGTTTCAAACTCAGAATTTTTTGGATATGCTGCAACATGGCTAAAATTTTTCAATAATCTTCTTCAAGATTAGTGATATGACTTTTCCTTTCTGAATAATTTTTCACACAGTTTTTCTCTTGATGTTCAGAGAGAACACGTGCTGGTGGTGGATATGTGGCAGTCATTTCTAGGACTTGTTTGGCTAAGGAGAAATTGAATATTCAGACTTGCTGCCGATCGATTGGCACGATCTGGCAGCGTGTTGCAGTGGTGCATCACGAGGCTGGCGATGAAGTACTGCACAGGTGAAGCACAGACTTCACGACATGTTGTTGAAGGAATGGCCAATGTTGTAGCATTCAGGGATTTATCAGAGCTCAACTGTGGGGGCAGAAGTACTCTCATCAATTTGTTGAATTTGTGAACTGAAATACCAGTCAATGACAGATGATGTAGGCAGAAGTGTAACTGGCCTCGATATCATCTTAGGCCTTGTTCTTCAGCAGGCATAATAAGCACCTATAATGGCAAACATGGGCAGTTGAAAGAACAGCATGTTTTAGTTTGGGAATAGTCTCTCTTATTGCAAAATTATTCTTGAATTCAGAGATTTCTGAAACCAAATCCCATGATGCAGAAGCACTGTACTGAGTTGCTCAATGCAACCCAGCTGTACTGATCTAATTTCCAGGCAAGCATGCTATTTCGGTGACTGCAGCACTTCACGCTGTGAGTGCTTGCTGTTTGTCCCCAGGAGCACAGCTTCCTTCTCTGAGGAGCAGCGCCATGCTCCTGCTGGTTCTGCTCATTCCTCTGCAGGATTGCAGCTTTCCTGTCAAAGCCCCAGAGTTTGTGTTTGTGTTTATTCCACTGAACTTGCCTTGCAGAAAAAGACAGCAGCAAAGAAGTGTGACTTTTTGTGGTTAGCAATATGAACAAAACCATACCAGCTGCACCTTCACAGAGAGGAACTGTGCATGACGTTATATCCTCATAGGCCAGAAACAATATTCTGCATATACTGCAGTGGCATCTCATCTGGATATTCATACCAAATAATTTCAAGGGGTCTTTTATGCATACATCACATTTTCTGCCTCCTGCTTTAATTTCCCTGTCTCTGTAGGAGTCTACTGTCTTTTTCAAAGAGAGAAATGACCCAGTCCAGCATTACCACTATTGCTATTGCCTCTTTCTTTGCAATTATCAATACCAGTGTTTCTCTTCACTTTTCCTTCGTTAGTCCTTGCATCTCTTCAGAAACCCATCAACAGCCTGACATGGCAAATGCTGACTTTGAGCGTTACAACGGTGTCTTCTTCATTGTTGACTTTGCGATTGCCAGCTCGCAGCCTGTCTGTTTTTGTCCATATGTCATTTCTTGATTGGCACTGAAAAAGCAAAATGTTGGCAGTAGATATCTTTGCTTCTTACTAATTGCCTTTTGTAATTCTTTGAAATTGACTAGTTTGTTATAAGTTCATGAAAAATAACTATAGTGGTGTTGTTAATACTACTGACGCTACTTTTTAAAATGCTTGGCTAATACCAGTAGATAATTACCATAGCTGAGCATATGCTCTACATGAAGTGTAACACTATTAAATTAAATAGTATGCAAAATATAGCTAAGGTAGTACACTACGTCACCATAAGTATACCACCAACAGTGATTCATAGTAAAGTATGTTGATGTCAAGTCTTGCCATTTATGTTTGGAAGCTACACCCTGTTCCTAAATAACAGTATTTCTGGAAGATATTATATGTGCTTTGTTGAATTGTTGCTACAGAAAGCTGATTTTTCCACCTGGTTATCATGTAGTCATGGCTGTTTGGAAATCTTCTGAAATAAACTCAATGACTGATTCCTTTTAGAAGACTAAAATGGAAGATACTTGAGTGATTCTACTTGTTTACGTACAAAATGACAGTCCAAGTTGGGAACAGTTAGTGGTTTCTGTTTCCAAGAAGAATGAATAAAAGGAAAGGTTCTCATATGAAAAGTATGAGATTCTTGGGGAAATTTGCAAAACACCAGGGCTTAGTAATTTAAGTCCACTGAAGAAATAATTTAACTGATGGTTTAGAAAACTGGAATGCCAAGGACATTCAGTTTAGTAGCTTCAGAGATGAAATGTAAGCTTTAGTGATAGCAGAGCAATTTACTAAATTGTTTCAAAGACAGTCTCTGTTGCCATCATAAACTACATTTATAAAGATTTACTTTTCATTCTGTTTACTCTAATACTGTATAGTTTTTAGCACCGTTAGAGCTGTCTTTTTTACTTGTGACCTTCTTGCTATATCTTTCAATATGTAAATGTGAACCGGCAGAATGCAGAGAGAAATGGAAAGTTCAAAGCTTTCACAGAATGCCTTTAGGTTCTTGAAGTCTTTGAAGTAGAAAAGTATGATGAAAATTAATTACTTGCTGGCACTAAAACATGATTCAGAAATAATAATGGACAGTACAATATACAAGATTTAAGCAACAGTCCTAATATATTATTAGTATCTAAAATATTTATCTGGAAGCAATTTTTCAACCACATCCCAGTATTTTGTTTTTTAGGTACATAGTTATAATTTTAATGGTCTGAAATAAAGACTTGCTAGTGAGAATTGATAGTTTTGGTGCTCTGTTATTGTTGCATTTAGGTCACAGTTCAAAGGCCTTCTTCGTAAATAAATTCAAGCCATTGAAAGTTAGCTATCCTGTTTTAATTTGGGTTTAATATTTTTTGTTGTTGTTGTTATGGTTTAAGGGTTACCAGCCT
>NW_010181772.1:0-7512 GCF_000695765.1 Mesitornis unicolor
TATTATTATCATATTATTTCTTCTAATGTGTTATTTATATTAATATTTGTGTTTTGTTTTGGTCTTTTTTGCTTCCTAGTGCAAAATGTTCTTATTAAACCAGACATAAAAGGACTTGAAGGTGAAGAGGAGGCACCTTTGCCTTTATTACCTCTGTGAGTGGATTAAGTTAGCAAATAACCCACTAGCAAAACACATTGTTGCATGAGTGAAATTCTCGCTGAGCTGCATGAACAGAGTTATGGCACAATATTAATTCTGGAGTCCCTTCATGAGACATTTTTCTGTCTCTAGGAGATCTTACATTTGAATAGCTGTTGTTACGGTTACATAGATTAGCACTAATGACTGCAAATGGGACTTTTAGCTCTGAGTGCCCAGACACTCAAGTCATACTGCAGCAACCTGTGGAATGAAGTGTGTGTGTGTGTGTGTGTGTGTACAGGGCAGTTTACTGGCAGACAGTGGCATTATACAGTAGTTCAACATGCTAAAACTCCATCTAGTGCCAAGGTTTTATATGACACTGGTGATGTGAGGTGAAACTTTGAGATTGAAGGAAAGGCTATTATTCTCTGTCAAAACAGAAGGGGAATTCAGGTAGACATGATATGATCACTTGAACTGTGCAATTTGCTGAAGCATCAGAGTGTGTGCCATCTAAATACTGATGACAAATACTTCCTGTTAGCAGTTGGTGAAGTTTACACTGAAAAAGCTTCAGGAAGAGCAGATGATCTGAAAACATTCTGGAGTATAAAACATGGTTGATCAGTCAGAGTATATTTATGTCTTCCACTGCATCATATTGAGGCTATGTGTATGGCACTTAAATTACTATTCATGTTAGGGAATAAACTTTTTAATAGTACTTTTTGGAAGAATGTTTTATTTAGGTATTGCTTGAGCTTATAACTTTTGTTTGTTTGTTTTGATTGTTGGTTGTTTTTCTTTTTTTCAGAGGCCTGGATTTTTCTAGACCATGGCATAACAGTTTTATCCAAGCAAAAAATAAAATTATTTCTAGTTTGCACGTTCTCCACCCAACTATGAGAAAACTATTGGAATTGGGTTATGCAGCATTCTCTACTTTTCTTATAGTGGATTTCTCAAGTTTAGGGTAACATCTTTTTTGGTGAATTATTAACATATATAGATTTTTGAAGCTGCTAAAGAAGAGTTTGTACAATTCTGTTGTTTATTGTAGGATTTTTTATTTAATAAATTTCTTCAACATATCATTTAATGTTCTTTGAGTAGGTTACTTTGTGTTATGACACATTTTTCTTCTCATGTATAAATATTTTATCGGCGTTTAAATTGTTGGTAGTATCAACCTTTTGACTTATGTTTTGCTTTTAATTCTGTAAAGGTATCTTCATTATTTATTTAATCTTAATGCCATGATCCCCATAGAAGTCTGGTTGAAGTAGCATTTGAAAAATTGACTTCTAGTAGTATTACTATCTGTAGGGAATTCTATGCTAGCCCTAAAGATCAGCTTTCTTGCTGGTTTTCATCAGTTGAATTTTATTTTTAATCTTGGAACTTTTCCTTTTTGTAATTTTTATAAAGATAATTTTCAATATATTTTTCTTGATTATTTTTTCTGGTAACTGTTCTTTATTTCCTGGGATTTGGGGCATTCTTTTCTGTCATTTAAGTCTGCAGAAGTGATGCTTAGATTCCCACTGTGCTTTCTGCTAAGAAAAGGGTGGGTTTGTAATACAGTATCGATTAATCTTACTTTAGTCCACGAGTTCTTTTAATTTTGTTTATAAAGTTGCCTGTAACTCTCTTTTCCAGGTTGAAAGGGCCAATTGGCTGTGAATCTTTAAAAAATGATGTCTCTCTAAGCTGTTCTAAAGCAGAAGAAAAGATACTGAATACGTGGTATCAAGGAGTTATTAGTCTCTTTACTCGGAAGGAGTCATTGTATGGTGTAAAGTTTGATCAGATTGACTCTTTTTATAACTGTGTGGCTACACTTATGTCTAATCAGGTAAAAATCTTTCCTCTCCATGAAAACCTAAGGTGAAATTTAGGTAATTTTAAGGACTTATCACATTATATTATATGGGGCCTGTTTAATTAATCTTTGTTAGCAATCAGTTGCACATAATGCAGTAAAGTGTTAAATATTTTTAACTTCCCCCATTTAAAATGAATATGTTGTCATGTCTGCTGCTTTTCCATCTAGTATTTTAGATGCAGAAAATTCATTCATTCATTCTACCAATTAGAATGTAATTAGGTTAAAGAAGGAAATACTTCCGTGTTCTCATCCTGTCACTGATCTTGGCACTACAATTATGTGTCATATATTAGCAAAATGAACAAAACCTGGTTTCTCTCCCTTGAAAGCAAACATACCTGCAAAAATAGACTGAATGTCCAGCTCTGCCAACATGCAAGTGGCTATAGTTCTGCAAAATTTCCAAACATACTTTTTTTGGTGGAAAATGGTACCACAATGCTTTGTGAGTTAATGGTTTTTTCTCCCTGATTATTTATATCAAGGTGGAAGTTACATTAAGTGTTTTTCAGGGGTATTTTTGTTTTAGGAATTTACAATTGTTTTATTTCATTATAATAAAACAAGAACATTCAAATTAAATCACTGATTTCAGGCTAAAACAATTGTTCACAGTTCTTCGTTTACTGAAAATTAAAAATCCTTTAACTTCCAATTAACTTAAGACATCTGTTTTATACACTGTACTATTTAGATTGTAATAATCAGTGGGAATAATTAATTATTATATAATCAGTTTAGCTGTTTGTGAAGGCAGTTGTAGTCACCTTTCTTTACTTTGTAGAAGAGTAATAGAAGAATATTCTAATCAAATCATTGTCATATTAAAAAAAAAGTCAGAAGAAATTGCATTCCAGATATTTCATTTATATGTAAACCATATGTTAGTAATAGACTTACTTTTGTTGCAAAAAATAAATGCATGGGCTTTACTGAAATCTTTTTTTTGTTTGTTCATTAGTATACATCCTCTAAGGGTTGCGACTAATGGCCACTGAAGTAATTAGAAAGATTCACACTACTTCAGTTATCCATTAATCAGGCCAAAAGTACTAAAATGAATGGAAATGCTGGCTTACTGAATGAAGGGAAAGTGGGATGGGGCATTCTGTTCTTTCAACTAATAGGTGATGTATGTTATTACCTAGCTGAAAGATTTATTGAGAAGAACAGTTGGATCTTTTGTGAAACTTTTTGATCCTGAAGACAGAAATTGTCTACCTTTATTTAAGATGGAATTGACTCTTGATGAAAATAAAATGAAGTTTTATCCAAGCTTCCAAGACCTCGAAGAAGCAATTCTGTTTATAGTAAATCGTATAGGACAGACTCTGCAGGTGTGCTTCTATCTTTATTTAAGTATGTAACTGCTAAGTTGCACCATACGTGACTTTAGGACACTGACTACCATGGTAATGGAAAGCAGGATGCAACTTGAGGTATTTATTTTCCATGAGTATTCTGCGGGTCACACGATGAATCTTGATGCCCAGTGGAACTCTGGGCTCTGGAACTCTGTTATTCCTTGTTCATTAAAAAAAAAGGTACACCTGCTACTGATGGTTTTAGTCTGGTGTTTTAAACTGTAAATGTGTGTATGTCTGCAAATTAATTGTCTGCTGCAAATTAATTGTCTGCTTGTTTGTTAAATAGAAGTCAGGCTGAAAACTTACTAGAAAACCTGAGTGTGCTTTAAGTATAAATAACCACATATTCTAATTCATTTATGTATTTATTTTTAACACTGAAAATCAATTAGTTTTGCAGCGTATACTTACTGTGAACTAACATTTTGCATTGAAATATAGTCAGCACCTTAGTTTTATGTGCAATGATTTGCAATAAACTTGCAATAAGCTTGCACTAATAATTAGGATCCTCAGAGAAATACGAGGAAAATTGGAGTTGATATTCCTTTTCTTTTTAAGAAAAAGAAAACCTTCAGACACCTTAACTAATGTATACAATATCTAAAGATATTTCTGGGGCATTTACATCTATCCCTGTGGACTTAGTATTGGCCTTTTATCATGCTTAATGATACTTTCAAAGAAGTGTTTTGTATTTGTGTGTTTGCACATAGGATAGAATTTAATTTTATGTGAGATTGGATGAATTTTTTTGGTCTATTTCACATGCTTCCTGTTAAACTTTCTGAATCAGGAAGAGTTGTTCTAGGTGTGTATAAAACACCTGGTCATGATTAGGGTCTCATACTTTGCTGATAGTGTCTTCTGCAGATTGCAACTTACTTTTAAAATAGGAGTTTCCCTGCATTGTTGTTTGTTTGTTGGTTGGTTTTTGTTTTTTTTAATTTAAGCAATTAGAACTTGCATTTCTCTTAGAACATCCAGACGGTGCGTTCTTGGCTCATGGGAGACACTGCAACTCTGAATGCTGAGCTTCCTGATCATGTCATAGAATGGGCCACATCTACCTTGAAAAAATGTATCAGAGACAACTTAGAAAGTCCAAAGAAATATTTTGAAAACTATGGTAAGTGACTGAAGAGTGTTTAAATAACTTACATCTTTGAAACAAATAACTTACTGTACAGTGTATGTGTTACAATAATATTAATACAATATTATTGAATCGTAGTTGAAAGGTATGACTGGCTTGTAGATGGAACTGCACAGGCACAGACAGAAAGATTTGAAGCAGAAGAACACGGTTTTGGTGAATATACTGCTGTAAGTCTTAATTCTACATTTAATATATTTTTTACTATACATACAGCAATAATAAAAAGTGAATAGAGGATAAAGGTGCTTAGCCTTTAGCTAAAATCTATGTTGGCTATCTACAACATAAGAGGGGGTTTTTTGACCTAAAATCTGTGTTATATAGAAAAAATATTTATTTTCTTCAATATGTAATACTTACTAATGTAGCTGAGTATTTAAATAACATGAAGCTCTGAAGTGTAAAAGCTAATGTTTTTCTGAAGTTCATAGATGAATTCTTCACCCTCAAGAAAGAAATCTGGAGTTTACCAGAGGTGGTTCACTTCCCTATGGTCTGTTTGAATTGTGAGGATATAAAGAAAGGTTTGGCTAGTAATGCAGACACCTTTGCAAAAAAGCTAATGGACAGAATAGTTTCAAATTACAGAGAGGAAAATGAAAAGTAAGTAGAATTTTCTGCTTGTGTATGCTATATGTGTTAAATACGTAGTAGAAACATGTAGAAGAAATGCAAATATACCATACTCCTGTTCAGCGAAGACTCTTGGCTGACTAATGATCTCATGTAAGTTGCACCAGCTAATGTATTTTTTCCTCTGCTATAGACTCAAAAATTAGTAGGGGAACTTGCTAATTGACTTAGTGGAGGATCTGAAAGATCAAAGGGCTTCATTACTGTCCTGGCTTTTTAAGTGTGAGACAGTACTACTGCTCTGTCAAAGGAAAGGCTAACCCACTTCTCTTATTACATGGCAGATACCTCTAGGTTTTCATAGATAATGACAGATAATAACACTGATCAATTCTAACAGTTAATTTGCAGATATGGATTAAATCATGAGTGAAGTCATATTAAATTGTTTGGTTAAAATGAACAATTACAGTAAAGTTTTATAGTGATTCCACATTACCAAAATCACAAAATATTTACGAGGAGTGTTTGCATGCTAATGATACTGTATTTAAGTTCTTGTACTTACCAGAAGTAGTTAAAGCATTTATTACAAAATAATATCCCAATATACAAACAACTATTGTGAGTTAATAAACAGTATTTTTCCCTATTTAGTTTCATAAAGCAATGGAGTTTGAGCAGGGGGAATCCTTAAAAAAGTAATAGAGTTTTCAGTCCTTGGAGAAGCAACGAGAGGGGCTAGCAGAACTGCCACTTTGGACTTCTGGTGGGCAGACTTTGGCCTGTTTAGGGACTTGGTTGGCAGAGTTTCTTGGGAGGCAGCTCTGAAAGGCAAAGGAGTCCAGGAAGGCTGGACACTTTTCAAGAAGGAACTCTTAAAGGCACAGGAACAGGACATCCCCGTGTGCTGGAAAATGAGCCAGTGGGGAAGAAGGCCGGCCTGGCTGAACAGAGAGCTCTGGCTGGAGCTCAGGAAAAAAAAGAGAGTTTGTGATCTTATGATGAGAGTTTATGAAGAAGGGGCAGGCATCACAGGAGAAGTACAGGGCTACCGTGAGGCTGTGCAGGGAGAAAATTAGAAGGGCTAAAGCGCAGCTGGAACTTAATCTAGTACTGTTAAAGACAATAAAAAGGGTTTCTATAAATACATTGGCAATAAAAAGAGAACTAAGGAGAGTCTCCCCCCTCTAGAAGATGTGGGGGGAAGCACAGTGACTGGGGATAAAGAAAAGGCTGAGGTACTTAATGCCTTCTTTGCCTCAGTCTTTAGTAGGAAAACCAGCAGTACTGTGGGTATCCAGTCCCCTGAGCGAGAAGACAGGGATCGAGAGCACAGTGAAGCCCCCATAATCCATGAAGAGGTGGTTAGCGACCTGCTATACCACTTAGACATACACAAGTCTATGGGGCCAGATGGGATCCACCCCAGGGTCCTGAGGGAGCTGCAGAAGTGCTCACCAAGCCACTGTCCATCATTTACCAACAGTCCTGGCTGACTGGGGAGGTCCCAGTCGACTGGAGGCTTGCAAACGTGACGCCCACCTACAAGAAGGGCCGGAAGGAAGACCCGGGGAACTCCAGAGCTGTCAGTCTGACCTCAGTGCCAGGGAAGGTGATGGACACGGTGGACATGGCAATTCAGGACATGGTTTAGTGGGCATGGTGCTGTTAGGTTGACAGTCAGGCTTGATGATCTTAGAGGTCTCTTCAACCTTAATGATTCTGTGCCTCTACAATTCTGTGAGAAGGACCTGGGGATGTCGATTGACAATCGGCTGAATATGAACTGGCAGTGTGCCCAGGTGGCCAAGAAGGCCAATGGCATCCTGGCCTGCATCAGGAATAGTGTGGTTAGCAGGAGAAGAGAAGTGATCCTTCCCCTGTACTCGTCACTGTTAAGGCCACACTTCGAATACTGTGTTCACTTTTGGACCTCTCACTACAGAAAGGACATTGAGATGCTGGGGAGCATGTCCATAGAAGGTCGACAAACCTGATGAAGCAATTAGAGCACAAGTCTTATGAGAAGGGGCTGAGGGAGCTGAAGTTGTTCAGTCTTGAGAAAAGGAGTCTGAGGGGAGATGTTATTTCCCTTTACAATTACCTGAAAGGAAGTTGCAACAAGGTGGATGTTGGACTCTTCTCCCTTGTAGCTAGTGATAGGACAAGAGGTTATGGCCTTAAGTTGCTCCAGGAAGGGTTTAGGTTGAATATTAGGATAAATTTCTTTACTGCAAGGGTTGTCAAGCATTGGAACATGCTGCCAAGGCAGTTGGTTGAGTCACCATCTCTGGTGGTGTTTACAAGTTAATTAGATGTCACGCTTAGGGACATGGTATCAAGTTAATTAGATGTCACGCTTAGGGACATGGTAT
>NW_010181773.1:0-5979 GCF_000695765.1 Mesitornis unicolor
CAATCCCTAACATTCTGTGATTCTGTGTAATATGTATTTCTCCAGAAATCCAGTTCTTCATGATCTTACTTGGGTATTTACTCAAGCTGTCTTTCAGATGCTATCCAAGATTTGATATGAATGGTGATGAATTTCTGCTTTTCTGTTCTGTATGTTTTTAGTCTTTATTTAAGGAAAGTTTTTTTTCTTTTCTTATGCTTTATTCTATTTTTAGATTGAATCTGCAGAAGTCTCTGGAAATAGTGTCATATGTAGCTTTCTTCAGTACATGGAAAAATCAAAGCCCTGGCAGAAAGCATGGTGTGTTATACCTAAACAGGAAGCTCTTGTGCTGTACATGTATGGTGCTCCACAGGTATGTACAGAGAAAATGGAAAAGATTTTAGTAATTATTGTCACTGACATCTGAGGAAGAGAAGTTAAATAGCTTGGGAATGGAGAAAAGACTCAAGTGTTTTTAACCAACCTGTATAGGAAACGAGAGGTAGCGGACAGATTATTTGACTATTCTTAATCAAGAATTTTTCCTTCTTAGGATGTTAAAGCTCTGGCTACAATTCCACTTCTGGGCTACACAGTAGATGACACTCCACGAAGTGCTGACCTCCCACACAGCTTCAAACTGACCCAGTCTAAGTCTGTGCACAGCTTTGCTGCGGACAATGAGGAACTGAAACAGAAATGGCTGAAAGTTATCCATTTAGCTGTCAAAGGTGAGACACCAGAATGTCAAAATGAACTGCAAGTGAATTTAGAAGAGCAACCTGAATCTTGAAAAACTTCTGAATGCTGAAGCTCAAGAATTCTTGGTATTTTTAAAAGATTTCCATTTGAATTTGTGGTTAACCTTTGTGTTAACCTTTCTTTGCTCAATCAAAAAAATACAAAAAAAGAAACAAAAAAAAGAAACTTCTTACTACCGTACACATCTTAGCACTTTATGTTTGGGAAAAATTCTGGTCTTTTTAGGGATCTTTTTCTTATATTTATGTTCTGTCAGTAAAAGTGATGTACAGTTCCATTTCAGAGACTTTTTTTAAAAAATGTGAATGCTATTAAAAATACTAACTTTACTGTGCTACTTTTTTGTCATGATGCAATTTTTTTTGAAAATCCAGTTGCTCTTTGGTTAACATTTGCTACTTTCATTAAGAATACAAATATCAAAGCTTCCTACTTACATGTTAGGACTTGCAACAGGATAAAAGATATACCTCCACATTGCCAAAATAGATCTGTAGTTAAATATGCAGGGACAGTTTGGTTTAATGTATGTAGTTTATAGATTGAATTCCACAGATCTGTACATATGTTGCATTCACTTGCCTGTTTTTAATGAATGCAAATTGCTTTCACAGATATATTGGCTTTTAAAGTTCAGTTTATCAAGGAAACAATCTAATGATTTTCAGTCTAGAAATGAATACCTAAAATATGAGAAAACAATATATATGTACAGTATTAAAAATGTATAATACCTGATTTTTTTGCTTTGATTTCATGATACTGAATTCCTATTAGTGAGTAATTTATTTGAAAAGCATGTTTTCTATTTGAAATTAAACACAGTCCTAAATTAACAAATACTGTTCAGTGATTTGTTTTAATAGCTGACACTTAATGATCTTGATGTTATTATGCATTAAAAAAGCAGTAATGTAAGTGGCATGCAATGGACAAAAAAGTTCCAGTTGTGTTTAAAAGAGTAGTGGCTTTTCTTCAGTGTCTATCACTGTTATCTTTTCAGAGTGCTGTAGTTCATTACTAAAATGCAGTTTGTGGTTTGAGAAAAGCAACAGATTCTAGTAACCTCCTGGGAACGTGTATTTTTGCTATTACGGTTATTGGAACAAAAGAACATTTTAAACTTAAAATACTTTAATTTTTGCAGAAGATTAGATACTGTCATAATTATTTATGACACCATTCTTCAAGGATTATTGTTGTAAAGTGAAGGCTGCCTTCTGTGAATCTGGTATGAGGTCTGAGTCTGCAATTCTCAAGTTGCATTAACTGACATTATTTGCATTCTGCTTATGGGATAAAGACTTGTGGGCTGGACAGTCTTAAGTCCCATATGAACTTCCATTCCTATTAGGATTTTTATACATAGAAGCAAATGACTTCCCTAAAATTTTCATTGTTACATCCTTGGATGAATTATGACAAATTCAGAGATATTGATTGACTATTGACTGTCAAGTAGACAGTTAAAATCATTGCCATCTTTCCTTTTTTGACCCCTCAAAGGAAGGAAAAATATGTAACTTCTGCTATCAACTTCTCATAAGAATATTCACAAGTCCTACTTCTCAATATAACTGTAATCTGTATTTTAAATCATGTCAAGCTGAAGAGCACAGGTTCAAATCCATTTTTGTTTTTAACATGAGGGCAGATTTAAATTGTTGCTTTTCTATAATGAGATTTCCAGACAAAGAATTCACTGAACTCCCACTCCCACTTTACTCTTGTTTTGCAATGCTATATGGAAAAAATGCAAACAAACATATTTAGCTTTTAACAAAGGATTGTCAAAGTAACATGTTTCTAGTAATCAAGTGTACTTGAGTACACAGTGTCTATCATTCGTTGGCAAGAAGAATGTCAGGCAACTTAATGTTAGTGGGCTGGATTTTGCTCTCACCTGCAAAAATCCAAAATCTACCATGGCCTTTAGACTTCAAAACTTTACACTAGTCTTAGTAATTATCAGAACATGGCATTATAGAGTACTAACTCTACAACTGAATTTGTGCATGTCACTTCTGAATTGTTCCTTGGGTGTGCCATATGTCCAGATTATTCTGCATGTAACCCTAGTATTACTTTTATCTGATGTGCAAGCTCTTTTGTAATTCTTGATGAGATTTTCAGTTATTTCTACTCTCAGCTGTATTTATCTTTACTTATGGGCAGCTGAAGCCCATTTTGATTCACGTTGGTGGGTATCATCAAATCTTCACCTGGGTCTCCCTAGCTAGTACCTGTCATCTCGTGTATACCTTGGGGAGGGATGGGGGAACATTCAGGTAAGCAAGAAGAACTCTGTGGCTAACTTCCTTTCATGGTCATCTCCTGAAAGTGGGTATCCTCTAAGAAAGTCTCAAGTGCAATTGAGGGATCTGGAGAGTCGTCTTACCTAATGTATAAAAATATTGTTTCCCATGTTGAAGTTGTTGAGTCTAAGGGCAGAAGTTGCCTTCAAAGAGGATGGACTGAACTATGCTGAAATAATGTGATGGTATGATTGTAATAATGTAATACATTGGGTTTTCCAAGCTCCTGCAAATTTAATTCTGAGCCAAGTAGGAAGTCTTATTCCAGCCAAATGATTAGGGAAATCACTAGAAGCAGCAATTTCTGGGCTGCCTTACAGTGGTGTTGAGTAGCTGAAGCTGCCTGAATGGTTTTGGCTTCTCCCAGGTAAAGCCCTGCATTTGGGCAAAACCAATTTTAAATTAGGTTAGCACTGAGAGTTATTTATTTGAATGTTAGCCTCATGTTTGCTCTCACCTATTGAAGTTTATGTAGCATAAGATGTTCTGTTTATGCTAGTGAAACCTATTTCATGTTTCCATAATCAATTGCTTGATAGATTGTTCAGAGTCAGAATCTATTGGTGCTTAAATGTATGGTTCTGTGTGCATTTTGTAGGAAAGGTATATATCACCGATATTAAAGGAAATTGGAAGATGAAGGCATTGCTTCTAGATTTAACCACCCTAACTGTTTGACTCCTTTCTCCACAGGCTAGCCCCCTATAACATCCAAAACCTGTTCTTTAACTTTAAACTGTAAATTATGACTGCAAAGGAACAAATTCAAAGTAGTAACTGCTGCAACTTAAGTATCATGACTAAAGCAGTCAGATTAAAACCATCATGCTAACAAAGTAAAGGCTGTTCCCATTTCAGCTGTTAAATTCTTTTTTTTCTTTAAAAAAAAAGGCATTGAAATTCTTAGCATAAAGCTGTGCGTATAAGAAGTAAACTATAACTGAGTGTTCATTGATAATACATGAATGTACGTGAATGGCTCTGCTGAATTATTTAAGCTTTGCGATTCTGGTGTTCAAGAAATGCTCGTTTCTCAGTTAAAAAGCCATCAGTCTCCTGTGCAATTTAAAGCAGATCGAGTTATTTTGTGCATTATCTGTGTTCAGCCAGAACAGTGTCTTCATTTTATCATGACATTTGTTTGGAACATACTAATATATTTTTCAAAATTAACTAATATTTTCCCCTATTGCAGAAAAATAGTGTATTGTGACATTTACATGTCTGCACCATTCTTCCAGATCCTCTAAAACTTGTTTTCTGGTATCAGGTCCAGCTTCTTGGTTGAAGAGTTTCTGTAAAATCTATAGCAACTAGTACTTTCACATCTCTTTACACAGAGTAGTTTTGTTTATTCCAAAAAGTATTTAAGTTTTATGTGCAAAATAGATACTAAATAGAAAACTACTTTAATATATAGTGACGGCTTTTTATGCAAAAACATCTCAAAGTGCTTTATAAATCTCCTCAAAGATTCTAATAGAACCTTTAATAGAAAAGAGGATTTTTAGTCTTTGTATTTTTTAAATTATGGATGAAGCCAAGGTACCGACTAAATGTAGAATAAATACACTACCACCTGCATAAATTTTAGATGAAGTTATAGAAGTATTCTCTAAAGAGTTTAAAGTGGAGTCAGGAGAAAAAAAAATAAAATATATGTATATATAAAAATAAGTGGGAAAGATGCGGAAAGACTTAACAGGTTCTTTGGGTTTTGTTGCTTTGTTGATTTCTTTTACATCTACATCCAACCACACTGCTAGTATAAAAACTGGTCAGCTTTTCAAGACAATTAAATAAAAGGAACAGAGGGTAGTGGTTCCTTATACTGAAGAAAAAGCTTTCAAGTAAGAAAAAAACATTCCATGTAGAAATAATTCTAAGCAATAAAAAGGAGCTTTCTCCATAAATGGATTTAGAGATCTTTAGCTGGTGTAAACTAGCATGGACCTGCTGGAGCTGCTGTACCTTCAGTGATTTAAATTCACGTAGAATCTGCCTTAAGTTACATAAATAAACTTGTGGAAAATCAACATTTTTAGAGCTGCTGACTTAATATGTTTCATCTGGAATCACAGTGCTCAGTTGAACTTCAGATAGGTTTCGGTTGGAGATAATTGATGTGCATCTAAACAGCTGGAAATATATATATCTAAAAATAAATGATTGGAGAAGAGAAATAATTTTGTGGCAGAATTGACTATTGTTAAGATAAATCCATTGGTGAAATGGACATAATTCTTCGTCTGTGTTGTACTGTTATTTGAAATCTGAAATAAAATATATGTACTTAGGGGTTTTTTTCCTCCCGTCTGTGGCCCTATATGTGTGAGGAAGCTACCTAGCTGGTTCTGACTCATGCAACTGTTGTGAAGTATGTTCCTTGGATAGGAGTTTTAATCTGCTAGTCAGATTGTTTCCTAAATCCTTTTCCTTTAACAGAATGTAACATTAACTTAATGATTATATATGTGTGTATATATACACATATGCATATGTATATATGTGTATTTATATATTTGAAACTATTATTCAGATGACCTGTTTTCAAGCAGTATTTTACAATCAAAAAATACACTGTGCTGCATTCAAAATATAATTTATATTGACTGTGAGTATGCTTTTCAGAAGAAAAATATGGACAGAAGCAGATCTACTTTTGTGGCAAGTTTACTATTTCAGCCTAATTAAAAAACAAAAATCCAAACAAAAAAAAAAGCCAAACAACAAAACACAGTAAATTCAGTAATGCATTCAATCTGCATTCTTTAAAACATGGTGATTAAATTTCTTGCCAGACTCAACTATGGCATTTTGCTTTCACCCCTTCCTCTTCCTAGCACAAGGGAATGTGAAATGTGTTTTTTCTCTACTAAAGTCTTCAAGCAGATTTCACAGAATCACAGAATCACAGAAC
>NW_010181774.1:0-16280 GCF_000695765.1 Mesitornis unicolor
TCATCAATGCACTGGAGGAACCTCCTGGACGATGATGACAACAATGACACATGTTAGTATTAATCTTGTTCTATTTTTCCACAGGCCAAAAAGGTTCTCATGGGTAGAATGTTGCACCTGGTCTCATTTCCTCTTTCTACTGTCTGTTTTTTGCAGGTGAAGCTGCCACATTTCCCTGTCACCATGCACATAACTAAAGTTCAAACAGTGATTCTTTCTCCTGACTCAGGCTATCAAATTGCACCTGAGTTCAATGCAAGCTGATCATAAGCACATCAAAAAGTTCCTCTCATGACAAGTCAGACTCTTCTCTTCCCTCCAAAAAGAAGCAGCTACAGAAAACTACAATATTCCTGCCTGATGCAGCACTGGACCATGCTCACTTGGGAATCCTGAATAGACAGGGAGATAAATTATCCTTGGGAATGTTGACTAGGACCCAGTCCATGACATAAAAACTTAAAGGGTTTTTTCTCCCTAAACTGTAAGAAAAAAAAGAATCACATTTCCTTAACTCATATAGTCCTTTGATAAGAGGTTATAGGATAAACATTGTTTAGCAGTACTGTCAGACTGGAATTTTCCTGGGGTGCTGTTAAATATTGCAGTTTGTAATGATGATCTCTGCTGTTTCTTAGCAGCATGCTGTCCGCAATAAAACCTGTGCAGCCTCTTACCAAAGTTACTGTGTTTGAGTTAAGCTAATGGTAATGCTTGGATGAGAAGAAATCATGAAGGCAACAAAAATAATTTAAAAAAAATTTTTCTAGTTTCCAGTGAGGCATCTAAAGAAGAGAGGTGCTGGTAGCTATTACTTCATTGTGAACATTGTGAAGTTGCATGGACAAATAGCTTAGTTTTTGTCATGACTCCATATAGTTTGGTAAAATCTCCCCAGAATACCTTGACAAAGGGCATTATAAGCAGAAAACAAGAAATGCATGGAGAACTCAGGATACAGACGTAGAGTGGAAGCTACATGTCTCTCTGAGCTCTGCCACAGGGCTGCTTCCTACCCTCGAGGTCACAGTAACTCACCAAATGCAAATATCCTTCAACCTGTCATAAGACATTGGCTCTTCTAGGAGGAAAGAGTAATAATTCTATTTCTCTCTCCCACACTCTCAAAAACACACACATGCACACATTCTCTCTTGCACACACAGACACATTTCTTGGGGTTCGTATCAGATCTAAAATGCCTATTTCAAGCAACCAGTAATCCCAGGGGGAAAACTGGGTATGGGAGAAGTGGTGGTGGCATCTGTTAGCTCACATTTAGCAACACAAGTAATAGACAATAGAATAGATGATGTAAACTGAATGGACTTCCTCAGTTTGGTTGCAGTGCATGCAAAAACAAAGCCCTTCAGTCTGAACTGTTATTAGGAAGTCCAAATGCTGCATTTTCCCAAGGAAGGATATAGGTCCTCTTTTAAGCTTTGAATAAACTTCATTTAAAAAGAGAGACTCTTATAAAGATCCAGCCTATGAGACAAGGTAAGGGAAGATATTAGTGATCCTCCCACAAGCATGTTATTTAGAGATGTCTTGATACTTTGTACATGAGTAATTTTCATCAATTTAATGTTAGTCACTTTTATTGTTCCCTTGTGATTTACAGGTATTTTCTTTGCCAGCAGTATTTTTAGTGCCTGCACTGATAGAATGCAAATATTACCTGCAAATACAAGCAACTGAAAGGAGGGTAAACTGAACCCTTTGGGCTATACAAAAGGAGGTGGAGAACACAGAGACAAACACTTCCCAGAGGCACACAGCAGAGGATGTGAGGCAACAATTCCCGCCTGCAAGACAGTAGATTCCTACTAGACATAAAGGAAAAAAATTTCCACTGAGAGTAGTTAAGCACTGGGATAGATCACCCAGCAACTCTGTGTTATCTCCATCCATGGAGATATTCAAAACTTGAATGGAAAAAATCCTGCACAACCCTGTAACATTGAAGTTAGTCATCTTTAAGCAAGGGGCTGGAGTCAGTAACCTTCAAAGGTCCCTTCCAAGCTATAATCTTCTATGACTCATAAAAGTTTGATTTTACAATATTCAGTACCTAGTCTAGATATTTAGAGAACAGAAACAGGTGGAAAGGGCTAAGGAAATCTTGCATTATCAGACCAAGGAAAGAGTAATTTGATGGAAGGCTTGGTCCATGTGAAAACTTGCCTGAAAGTAAGCTGCCTGTAAGCTCTGATGGCCACGTGTAGCTGTATCACAACAGATGCTTATGACTCTTCTACAGCGGTAGTGAAGGGCTCCTCCTTTATGATTTTCTGGCACTCAAAAGGCAAGACTCATTCTGGGATGATATACAGTCCTCCACCCACTCATCTGCTACAACCCTGTCCTACTGTAATTGAGCCATTAGTATGCAAAGCTATCTTCAGCAACAGATTTATAAAATAGCGTGATCCTAACACATGAGATGTCAGTTAAAATTGCCATCACATCAGAGTCACGCAGGTGTTTTTTGTAGGTCTTACTCTTCATCTGGCCCAGCTTATACATTTCTCCCTGTTCAGCTCCTCTTGATTCTGATGCCCATTGAATAAGGATTCAGTATCAGCTTCACTTTTCTTAGGGCTATTACGGCCTTTAATCATCCAACTGCTCCTGATTTATGCATCTGTAGTAAGCTGTCAGGTAACATTCGCTTGCATCCTGCAGCTGTAAAGGTGCTTTCATCTTATTTCAGTAGCTTGGACGCGAATAGTGGGGCAACTGCAATTACTGTCTTCCCTATCTTTACAGGCTGCACAGACATAAATGACTGGGTAGCACATCACATATGCACAAATTATGACATGCAAGAATGATAGTTATGAAAAAGTTGCATTGTCCAAACTTGCTTTAATGTTATCAGACATAAGAATGCTAAAAGCGTCTCAGGCACTAATCTCTATTTTTTTTCCTGTTCTTATTGTAGATCAATAATCTGACCTGTTCCACTGATCATGCAGTACAGAACTGCCAGCCTCTGAACTGACTGTACTTTTCTTTTAGTATTGACTGTTATAAGAACAAAAGATTCTGATTTGTTGCTGTTTTGTTGTCATAAAACTACAGAAACATACGAGTAAAAGGGACCTCAAGAAACAATTTCATCCACTGCATTTGCACTGTGTAGAGATCTGGTACTTTCAGATGGTCCTTGACAGTTATTTGCCTAACCTGGTCCTAAAAACTTCCCACTGAGGGAAACTCCAATCTTTCTAAGTAGCCTGTGTTTCACCAGTGTGATAGAGCATTTTTGCTGCTATCCAACCTGAATCTTCTTTGCTTCCAATAAAATTGCTTTAATTTTGCCCTTCCCTCCAGTAGTCCTTTAAAATAAATGATCGTTATTCTCTATTTAACATCATTTCTGTCAGACTACTGACACAACATGTCATTTTTCTCTTTTCTAGGCTGCACAAAATTAGTTGCTGTAACCTTTTGAAATCATCCATGCATACTAAATTTAGATTGCCTGCAATTTGCCATTGATGTTTGTGACACATTTTGCCCCAAACTGCACACAGAATTCCATTGGAAGTCCTCTCTTAGCTGGGAAAAGCTGAACAGACCAGAATAATGCAGAGAATCCCTTTCTGCAGTCCCGCTCCCTAGTCAGGTACATCCCATTTCTTCTTCCTATGGACAGCAGTACTTTGCATGTGTCTACTAAATTTTTCCCTGTAATTCAAAAAAGTCCCTCCGGTATTCACAATGGTGAGTCTGATGCCATTCTCCAATGCGCCTATAATTAAACTCTGTGTCCACTCCAGAATTTTATATAGACTTTGTTTCATCACCTAAGTTATTAATGAAGAGAAATAGACCAAACACAGAAGTCCACTTGAGCTTCTTCCATCCCAAAAGTGAACTACCAATCACTATTCCTTTGGTCCAGTTTTACCAAATAGAGGTTAACTACTTTACTGTTTATGTGAAATTTCTGTATTTCCACATTTTCCACAGGACTGTCACATGGAATCATACTAAATACAAAGGACACAACCACATCTATTGCTTTCCCCTTACTACACCAGTTATCTTGTTAAAAGAAGAGATTTTATTAATATAGTTTGATCTGGCCCAATCCAAGTCGACCACTTTTATCACATTACTGGGCTCTGGGTATTTCTACACTAGATTCCATTGATTTGTTCTAGAATATTTGTGGGTATCAAAGTTAAACACATCATTATTTTTCCTTACTTGGTAAAGACATGTATTAAACATTCCTGTATCTAATTTCTCTCTCTTCTTAGTAACATAATCTTGTCTTTACCACTCCGCCATTCTGAGCTTATCCTTAAATGCTTGTACCTTAGCTGTGCATTTTTGTTTCTTCTCTTTGAAGGCATTTCAAAAATTAAAAGCAGCAAACTTTGATGCATTCTTACTTTTTTCTTACGGTGCTTTTATCTTTTCTCTGCATCAGCTGATTTGCTATTGCGTGTTTAATGTCTTTCAATAATTGCCAGCAAACCTGCATTCCTTCTGGCTCATGGTCAGCTGCTGTCCACCAGGACTCCCAGGTCCTTTTCCCCTGAGCTATTCTCAGCTCCCATCCTGTACTGATACATGAGGTTGTTCTTCCCCAGATGCAGTACTCTACACTTGACCTTGTTGAATTTCATTAAGGATTAAATCAGTTTCAACAACGGGCCCAAGTGGTTCAATGCACAGTTCCTGTCTGTACAGCATTAGGTTTAACTTCACCTCAAATGGAAGAAAGATGTGTGGCTCCCATTTTTCCAAACAACAGTACAAGATAACCCATATCCAAAAGAAACCATAGCAATGCTCTGTGCTCTCAGGTAAAGTTGACTGCTTTCAATTTAGCGTGAACAAAATATATCACTGAAACAGACATCTTTCCTGAGTTATTTAGCTTCAGTGATCACAAAGCAAGTGGTATTTATAATTTTGCTCTCTTATATCATCTACAACCTCCAGGGCTGTGTTAGTCACAGCCTCACGGGTGTTTGTTTGTTTTTTGTGATGTCTTCACTTTCAGTTTGGCTTTTAACTTTTTATTTTCTTTGTCAGGCATGTGTACCAACAAGATGCCCAGCAAGAGGAAGCCTGTCTATTTCATCTCATGTGATGCTGGCCTTCCCGGCCTCTTCTCTTTCTCAGTCAGGATGCAGATCTCTCTACCTCACACTACAACCAAAAGGGAAAAGCCACATCTATGTCAGTATCGTATTATACTAGATTTCTTCTTTCAAACACAGCATTACTGAATAAGGCTACCAGGCTTTGCATACAGAAGAAGAAAAAGAAGTAATTCTCTCAAAGAATGTCTTTTTCTGTTCTAAAACATTTGTAATATTGTTTTGTCTTGAACAGAATGATAAAAGCAAGTAGGTGACAGTGCTGGACAAAAGGTTCACTAGGCACAACCCAGCTGAGGTTCCCTGATAGCTCTTACTGATGTAAACTTCATATTGCATCATCCCATAATTCACATTCTTTATGTTATGATATAATACATTTACATCCCCATGAAGTTGCTAATGAAGAAATTAGTGTATCACCTGTCCACACCTCATCCCCAACAGAGTACACAGCTGAAGTGGTATCAAGCTATGATTTGACATAGTGTCACATAAATCACCAGATAATATATTTACAACAGAAATTCTGAAGGTGCTTCAACTATAGTTTCACAGCCTGGCAACAGTATAACACAACTGTAATTTTTAAAAAATCCAATAAATGAAAGGATCTTTTTGCGAAATCACGGCTAACCTAACTACAAAACTGAAAGGTAACGGTCAGTAAGAGACACGGACTTTCTGCACAAATGCAAGAGGCAGTTTATCAAGACAGAACATTTGATACAGAAAATAAAGTGCAATTAATAATTTTAATACACACATAAAGCAGAGGTAAAAAAAACATTTAGAGTGCACAACCATTTGCTTGGCTAGGGAGAATAAGCAGGGCATAAGTTTGGGATCAATAATGTCAACAGAAGTGTTTCTACTGACTGCTGCAAACTTAGCTGAAGCTCTGGACAACACACAGAGTCTCATAGAGCAATTAGGGCAGCCCGTGGTAATAGCGAACACTTCACAGCTTTTATCGCCTGATCAGAGCCACGCTGCTTTTGTTCACTCTTCACCAATTAGGAAATGTTTCAAAGCACTGTTCTCTTTTGTAGCATCATCTCTATATGATTCAGGGTTCAGACAGTAGTTCCAAGTACTACCATGTCCACACTGCACATAATTCATTTTATGTCTGTGTTCCTACAGGAAGACAATAATTTAGTATAATTCACTGTAATTTAAATGACTGCAATAGAAATTTTCTCTATTGAGGCTGCAAGCAGGCTGGGGAAGCACAGATCCAAACAATGGGGCTTGTCTAAAGGCTCCTTTTACAAAAGGAGTGAAGCTGAAACAGACTCAGTCAAAAGGTAATTCCTCTCCTCACAGGAGCGTGCAGGACAGGTCAGCCTAACCACTCAAAGAGCTGCCTGCTTCTCTCTGGTGACTGCAAAAGGAGCTATGAGCACTCTGTAATTGCCATGGGAGCCTAACAGCAAGACCACCCAAGACATTCTTAAAGAGAATTTTCTAAGAACCAAAAGGATGCTAAACCCAAAGGACTTCCCCCCCCCCGTCTTAAATAAACTACTGGAATGATTAACTCAGAGAGACTAGATCAGGGAGAGTTGAAATTGAAGTACTCTGTAAACCAATCTCTCCCTGCTCACTGTGCCTGTGCAAGGCAGTTTCATGCCACCAGGGTCTGGTTTCAGCAAAGTCAGCATCTTTCTGAATTGCAACAAAGACCAATGTCCTTCCTGGAGCACAGGGAACTTCTTTTTTGTCACCTGGCTCTCTGCTTTCTACATGTCCCAGGTCCTTGTTCCTTGCTTTAGCACTCCCATAGTCTGCAGCCTCCAGCCTTCTCTGCCCAACAAAGAACAAGGATGAGGAGACCCCTCTCCCTACAGACAAGTCCATTTGCTCCAGTCCCTCCCTTTATAAAAGGACCTAGCATGTAAACTGAGAACAAACACAGCAAAATTATATTGTCTATCCCACTTGAATTTAAGTGTTTAACCCTCAAGTGTGTGAAGCAAAAAGAGAAAAGCCTGAGCCGAAGCATTGTTAGGGTGATTGATGCCACCCCCCACTAAAGCTAAAGGAGGTTTGGTAGTCTAGGATTAAACCAAAAGCTAGACAAATCTGGGGTTTGGTTTTGGTGTGCTTGATTGCTTGTTTGCTTGTCTGTTTGTTTTAAATAACCATACATATTTAGTAAAGATGTGATAAAAAATGTACAGAAAGCAAAGTGATGTTAAATATTAGAAACTGAAAGGCATAGTATTCACATGATAATTACACAGTGGAATGATAAAACTCGGGGGTTTTTTTTCTGTGCTTTTGCTTTACTCCATGGTGGCAACAATTGTTAGAGGTTACTCAGAACCAGCTTTTTGTATGTGCAGTGTTCTCCAGCAAGGTGGGCCATAACAAATGCTCACCAGTTGTTTAAAAGATGTGGACTGTGCAAACCATAATGCAATGCATTACACAGAGAAATTACGAGTATTTACTAAAACTCTGAAGCATCAAATGACAGTTGTAGCCACACATCTTTAATCTTGAGAAAACAGGATATAATTCAAGAGTGAAAAATTGTTATAATTGGGAAGCAAAGAGGGATACATTAGAAATAGAGACATCAAGTCCGGTTCAGATATGTAATGGATCAAAATATTTAGTGTTGGTCTGAATGGAGCAATTATAACTGAAGACATTACTGAAAAATGACCCATGTTGAGAAAAAGCAATTTTCAATTGTTTAGTTTTTCTTCTATATATGTCATTTGGAAATACCTGATAACATTTAGACAAATGACAACTCCCTTCCCCCTACCCCATCCCCATCAAACCCCAAACAGACTACTTATTTTCCACTATGCTAATTTCCTGAAAGATTACAGTTTTATAGTAAACCTCCTGTATAATAAAAGTATCCGCTTTCTTATTGTAACTCTTACATATAAATTCTTGTTACAACTCTCAAAAACACACACATGCACACATTCTCTTGCACACACAGACACATTTCTTGTGGCTTGTATCAGTTGTAGAATACCTATTTCAAGCAATCAGTAATCCCAGGAGGAAAATGGGGTATGGGAGAAGTAGTGGTGGCATCTGTTAGGTCTGGAGTTATTATAGTTAGCACTGTTCTATTATACAGAACAACTTCCATCTAAAGCTTTTTCTAAACTCCACAAACTTGCCTCTATTCCCTTAGATGGAAACATACCTGCAAAAGCATACTGTAAACATGACAAAGGAAAATCCTAAATAAATTATTCATCTGTACATACCACAAGGTCCTCTAGTTCATGTAAAAGAGAAGTAACCGATATAGCGATGTCGCTAGTTTATCTCAGGTAGACTCATCTCTTTGAAAGCCAAAATGAGACCATTGGGTCCTGCTTCTAGGTGCTCCCACAGACTCCAGTGGGACGCACTCCAGACAGTGCTTCTTAGAGATGTGCCACAGAAAAATGACTGTCACTGAATTTGGGTTTTCTCACTCTTGCTTAAACTATCATAGTAATAAGAACAACTCCAGTTTCCACACTCCTACCCATTCCTTACAATTGTATTATCTTTTTAAAACAAAATTTTCATTCAGATGGACTGCAACAAGTCAAGTCCCAACAGCCTCAATGACATGAAATTACCCATTAAATGTTAAGATACACTAGAAGTCACTTCCACCATGCAACGTCCCAAAAGGAGATCGCATGATCAGTGTTTCCCCAGGCTCTGAGCCTTTCTGCAGGCTGCAGGCTCTGAGGCTGCAGATTTTTTTCATCCAAACGTCATTCCACATCAAGAACATGCATTAGCTGCTTTGCAACACCGACAGTAGCTCTTTTCTCCCTCTTCTACACGCTGAGAGGTGCCACGAAGAGTGACAACACCATTAGCTGAGAAAGGAAAGCGAGCAAGCTAATGGAGAGAAAAATGCTTTACTGCCGGTCATCTTACACGGCTCTGGAAAGCTCAGCAAGAGACAAGGACAGATCTACCCACCTTGCTCTGAGCTTTTCTTTTCTGTGCCCTGCCTGCTTTGGCACAAACAGCACTCTGAAGTGGTAGTCTATGCCTGGATGCAGAAAAGGAGCAGTGCCATGTGGGGGTGACACCACATTCTCACTGCAAGAACCATACCCATCCTCTGCCCACATATGAGGGTAAGAAAAAAAAACAAAAAAAAGGATGCACTTCAATAAGTTTTAACATATATTAGAATTACATGCAATATCAAAAAGGCAACATGATCCATGAGTCAGTGAAAGATCCAAAACTATCAGCCACACAAGATTTGGGCATTAGTTATACTCATTTTTTCCTATCTGACATAAATATAAATTGTGCTGTCACTATTCATTTGTGAGTCTGTGAGGAAAATTTATACATCTTTCATAAATATTAGGGCTCTCTTTGTGACCACAGTTAGCATTTGCAAACATCTGGAAGTATCTGATTTGCTGAACTTCTCTCTCCCCAAACAGTAGATACAACAGTGCAACAGCACAGCAGACTCACTCCAGGCCAGATGCAACAGTGCAGTTCTGCATCCTTCATTTCACCCAGGAGTTACCGCAACACCTTCTTCTCTTGGCCTCAGTGAGTTCTTATCCCTAACCAGCCACTTCTGACCATGCCATTCCTCTCTTGAGTCTTGATGCTGGCTGGCCCTTCTCACAATCACATCTAACATGACCTAATTGCTTTTACTGTCAGGACCTATTAGGACCTGCAGTCCTAATACCTTTCCTTAAGCAGCAACAGATCTACTCCCATCCTTCATTAACTCACAGTGCTGGCATCCATCACTGGGTACTGTAGGCATATCATGTTTTCCTTTCTGTTTTGAAGGAGCAGACAAAACAAACAGAAAACCACAGCACTATCATCCTTCGAATCCTCCTTATTATCTTGCTAGTGCTCCAATGCTGACAAATGCCTGCAGCTGTTTGAGATCACAACTGACCTCTGTTACCCCCTTGGTTCTCCATTTCCAAATCAATTTGTTCTGTTTGGCTTAAAGCTTTGATGTAAGCTCCCTTGTATGAAGGCTCAGTTTTAGGATTGGAAAGGACTCAGTAATTGATACTCTACACATTGTGCTGGGCTCTCCATCTCCGTGCAAATTCAAGCATGGCAATTCTTCCAAAGGATCTGCACAAAACCAGGAAGGAGTTATATCAGGGGATCTCAGCTTGTTATATACTCATTATATGTAAGTGACTCACTAGACAATTGCAACTGCCCTTATAATTGGTAACTGAGTAGGAGCTACACTGGCTTGCTACTTTGCGCTTATCACACAGGAATAGTCTTTGTTAGACAGGTTCTCTCACTCTTCTTACCCTGCTACAAGCATTTTGGCCAGATGTGCAAGCTTTCCCAGGCCAGGCCAGCCACCAGAAGGAATTCAGTAGCAATGGAGTGCCCTTACCCTGGCACAGCAGGTTGGTAGTTTGGTGTGCTGGCACTTTATTCCTTTTTCCCATATGGGGCTATCTATACATTGTTACAGTGTCCTCACTTGGTTTAAATGGAATCAACACCATGAGACTATATTTTGTATGTGTTTGCGAAAAGAGTACTAGGTGAACTGATGCACTACAATTTCCTGTGTTCTAGTTTAATTCAAACTCCTGAGAGTGTAAATTTACTGGGTTTAATGTTTTTGTCCCTTCTGAAAAAAGGCAACACAAATCGACCCATCCTAAGGATTTTAAAAGAGAATTAAGATATTTGTACATTTAAATTTTTCCTCTTGATGTTAACTTTAAAAGATCAAGGTAAGTAATGAATTTGAACCACTGAAGGCAAATTTTAAATTAGCAAACACAGCTGCCAACTGGATCATAATAATCCGTCACCATAATCTTTCAGTAATTCCTTTGAGTTATCACTGTGTGGTTAGTAGGTTCATCAAGAAACATCCAGAAGATCAAACTCAAAGTATACCACTTTGACTGCCACAATGTAGAATGATAGAAGTTACTGATGTATTTAATGTATTTATTTTCCCATGTGAAAAAGTTGAGGGAATGAAAAAGGCTAACACGCTACTTCTTCAGAGAAGCAGGTTCCAAGCACAAGCTATTCTGCACTTTCACAGGATTTCTCTGATGAAGATCATACTTCATCAAGGAAAGGTTCTACACAAGAACAGGATAGATTAGGTTCATTTCAGTCTGGACTGTGCATAACCAGCACCTGTATGGAGTGCACTAACTACTGAAATACTGTTTGTGAAGGTACTTTTTAATATTAGAGCTGGTCAGAAAAGAGAGCTTGCAGTCCACTGGAGATTGTAACATATTCCGCCTTCTCAAATGAAAAGGATTCTAAATTTCTAACCATACATTGCAAAATATTTTGATTTGGAAATGTTTTCATAATATTGAAAACATTACATTCTACTGTGTGGAATATCATATACAGAAATAAGTATATAATAATGACACAAAACTTAAATTTGCATGTTCTAAGACAAGACTGTATAACATGACAGTATCATCATCAAGTTTAGTGTGTCCATAAATGGGTACCAAACATAACAGTCTGGGACATCCTTAAAACAACCATCATGGTTGCTGGAGAGCATGAGGGAAACGGACTGCAAAAACTGGACAGACTCTTCCTAAATATCATCTATAGTGCCACCACAGGAGACAGAATGCTGTGCTACATGGACCATCACCCTAACTTAGCAGGGCATTGCAAATGTTCTTGAAATGTTCACGTACACACTAGAAGAAAATAAAAAACAACACCTGAAAACAATACTTTATCAGTCTTCTTGACATTCAGCACATTCAAAGATATGCATTTCTATAACTTCTTGGCAATTCTCTCCACCTTTCCAGAAATCAGGGGTTTCTACAAAATGTTTTGAAATGACAAGACTGTATTTTTGGGTGGGAAGTCCCTCCATCCAAACCTTACCCAATACCAAGTTAAAGTTTTAACTCACTGAAACAAAATCTTTTACTATAAAAACAATGCATATTCCCTCTACTGCTTATAAAAATATACTGAGAACGATAAAATATACTAGCTTATTTATGTGACTCACAAACCCAAGTCCATCTCAAATATGGCATGCATAATTAGGTGTCTTTTGAAAATGGACTGAGATGCTCCTTAAAGTTCTACCTGATCTGTGTTGGAAATGAACTATAGAAATATCTTGCATTATGATTCTCAGCATACTCACTTGTAGAGCCTGACATGATTTACCTCTCTGCTCTATCTTCCATTAGCTATTTCCAACTGTCTCAGATCTATTCTCTTCTGAACTAACATTCAGAGCAGAAAGAAATGGGCTATAGCACACTCTGCCATAGCTGTGTCATCATGCTGATACCTACTGACACAAAACTGCTAAGCTGATTCATCCCAAGTATTACACTCAAGTGGTTTCTTTTCAACACAGACTCCATAGGCCAATTCCTTCTGCCTGCATCTCTGGACACAGGTCACAAGGCCCTCCAGCAATATTCCTTATTACAAATGAGGTTAGAACGGCACCCACACAGGAGCAGGTGTTCAGCCTACAGCGAGAAGGGCATTTCTGAACTAAGTCTGTACAGATGTACTCCTGTTTCACTTTCATTCCTGTAGGTGGATTCCTTAAAAATGCTGAACTGAGAAAGTTAGGCTACTTTATTACCAAAAAATGCTAATCACACTAAAAGCTCTCACATTATTAGTTTTTCCCTAGTTTTTAATTATTTGTTAAAATTCATATCCTATACTAGTCTCAGATTTAGGTCCTCATGTGTTAAGATGAACACAGTGTAGTAACTTTACAATTCTCCTATAAATACTGTACCAGAGCGTCACACGCAGAAGTGCGTGATGTAGAAAGGTCGCTTATTTTTCCAAGTAATAATTTTGCATGTTTTTTTAACTGATTAGATCTACACTGAAAGGTTAAATCAAAGTATGAGATTGACTATGTATCTTTTGTTACCTTATTATATAAATAATATTTCTTTCTTTTAACAGAAAAAGTTAGTGAACAATAGCTCCTACTCTCTCAGAAGCGTATTGCCAGCTCACAGCACTGCAGCTCCAAAATACTTTACAAGATCAGTTAGGTAATCTGCACATTAGCACAGAGATGGAGAACTACAGGAAATAAAATGAAATCCAGATTTTCAGTAGAAAATGAGGAATTTAAATTCAAATTGGAAAAAAGTTTTTCTATGAACACATGTGCTATTAGGCAATTATTAAGTGAGGACATTCAGAAGAAATGTCATGTTTACCCAGGATTATTCTGTAACAGATAATTTCAACCATTCTGAAGCAACTGGTTTTGACTTCTATAGACAAAGAAACTGTCAGATGATCCACAAAAATAGGTCAGCTCCAAATTCCACTCAGTTGTAGCTAAATAACCTGGTTTAATGATTTCAACTCAGAGGACAATACACTCAACCTGGATTGCGAATGCTGCACTGTAGACATATGCCTTAGAGTGAGCAGCAAATGTAAGTGTCAATTTTAGTTAAAAATGGCATGTCCAACTATCTTGTCCTAGAATTACAGGTTCAACAAATACCAAATCACGTAAGAATAGATTTCTTTTAGAAAACAGATATAAAAAGTAGGGTAGAATATTTCACACCAAGACTGCAATAATCTCATCATAACCCCATCTGAGGTCTTTTCCAGTATTCAGAATGGGTGGTAATTTATGAGGCCTGATGATTTTATGATAATTCAAGTATTTGGGACTGAAATATCTCAAGAATCCTTTACAAAATTATAGCATAGTCTTTTTAGCTATTTGGTTGGTTTTGGCCTCAAAACTGTACCTCAACCACTTACCTTAGCCTAGTTCAAACCTGATAAGCCTCTTTTCACCAAAACCCAAATATGATCAACAGCTACTGAAAACTATAGGATACATCATAAAATCATCACACTGTATATACTAAAAAAGATGTAAGAATTGGACAGTACAGCTGATATAACAAGTGCTGAAGACTGAATTAGGAAAAAAGAAACCTGGCAACAGTATTTCTTTCCAGACTGCCCTGCTGTTGATATATTGCATGGGACACGTTTTAAAGAGCCGAGGATTTTTTTCCTCTAGGAAAAAATTATTTCATAATATCTACATATATGAATTCAAACACTCTATAGAGTAACTTTGTTGGTAAACTACAGCGGTGGCTTTAAGCTCATTACTAAATGCTGGGTTTTGGCATCTATCACAACCTATTCCTAGTGGAATTTAAGAAACTTTTCCTCCTTGACATCATTTTGCATTCAGATACAATGGAAGCTGTTTCAGATCATGCAAACTTCAGTGTTCTACACTGTTTGTCCTTCTGGTCTTTGGGAATGAAACCACAGGCTAGGTGCTGACTGCAAAAGTCCATCTTCATTTCAGAATCACACAGAATTTGCAGGGATTATTTGTAGCTTTTTTGAGAAAAGGAGATGAGAAAGATCTCTCCTTGGTATCACACTATGCAAACCTAAATTTCAAGACTGGATTCCCTTCTTCAGGGGAAGAAACAGTTCTGAAGTTAAAATGCTCTTTTATGATAAAATAAATAAATTAAACCCAAAATGCAAAGCAATGGAAGTGGACATCTATGAAAGCTAAAGCAGAGACTAATTGCCACCTTTATGAATTTAGACACAAATATATTGTTAAAGCTCAACAAAACAGAATTGAGGGGATGAAGATATCTTCATTCTGATAAACTGTAGGACACCTAAACAGCTACTGTGAAAAACAAACTGCAATGGCCTGTAAACCTGCACACAAGCTGAAAGGAAGGTGACACTTCAACAGAGGAATCCATTCCATGACAGTTTTCTTTCACAGATACTTTTATTAAAAGGAAAGCTTCAACAAAGTCACCAATGGAATTCACACACACCAACTGAAATCTATTGATTTCCATAATTGTCCAGTGACAGAAAGCATCCAAGACCATTCCTCACACTCTATACTGCCACTTGCACATGTACAGCTTGGCACGCAAGAGTAAATATAATACTTACTCTCCAGATGTAGGCTTGTGTTTTTCACACTAAGAAAATAAATCATTGCAAAATATAAAAGTTAAAATATAAACACTTGACTCTTTCCTCACAGTCTGTTCTATCCGGGCTGTTTGGCATCTATTCTTTACAGGCCAGAAGTTTCACAGATGGAGTTTCAAATGCCCAGCAGACACAACAGAAGCTAGATTTTCAATGATGCTCAATGCACAAAGAGCTGGCACCTTTTGATGTCAGTCTAACCTAATAATTTATTATGACTTCCAATGCAAACTAATCTTAAAAATATCTTCCTAATGCAAGTCAGAAGAATTTGGAAAAGCTTTTAGAACTTCAACATTTCTTTAGAGCTTGTTTCCAGGACTAGACACCATTATTATCTGATATATTTGGCAGGAAATTTGTATTCACTTAGCTGAAAAATCATAAAATACAACCAATTCTTCCATCTCATTCTTACCAAACACTGATCAAACCTTAGCAAAAGCCTTGATTGTCATGAAAGGCACATTATTCCTTGTTAGAGACCTTTTTGTTTGTTTTCTTCTGTGGAGAGGAAGTGTTTGCAGAATAGGTTATAGTGAATCTATGAAAAAAGGAATGATCAAGCTCTTTGCTCCAAGATCAGTCAAAACTAAAGACTGAAACACACAAATTACAGGCCTAACCTTGGTCCAACTCCATTTGAGGAAATCCTGCTGCTTTCAACAGTATATGGCAAATGAAAAAGGGCAGTAGCCTTTTTTTCTTGGCTGATTTGTCTATTTGTGCATCTACTTGCACCAAAAAAGCAATTAAATTCATTATTTTCCATAATTTCAATTAGAAAAAGAACATCAACATAGTGGTTTCTTTAACTGTTATGTCGTACCATAGTCATATTTAAAGAAATGCTACTGCGGGAAGATTCCTATGACAAGCCTTTCACCAATGAAAGATTTCTGGTAGCAAATCCTATGAAGCCCTATTAGAATTTATATCCTAATTCTGAAGGCACTGCACTAACACTTTAATATCAAAATAATAATGCTGAACTCAGAGCAGATCATCAATTCAGAACACTTAAAAGTATAAACAACAGTATTTATGACTTCACATGCAACCACTCTAAAGAAGAACCTCAAAAAAATTACTTGCATCTCATTTATTGAGTTTATACTCAACACAGGAATG
>NW_010181774.1:16295-23280 GCF_000695765.1 Mesitornis unicolor
AAGTTATTTTTCTGAATTATTTACCTCAAGAACTAGCCAAAGCTGGTCTCCATTTTTCACATCTTTCTTATAGTACATGCCATAGAATTTGACTACATTGGGATGATCAGAGAGAGCTTTCAAAATGTTGTACTCAGCTTCAATTTCTTCATCAATATCCTAGAATCACAAATGAGAAATACATAGCAGTTAATAAATAATGAAAGCCTTTAAAAAAACCCAAACAGATACATAGCATTTTCTGGCTATTCAAAAGTAATTTGAACAAATGTAAAGAAAAAAAAAATCAAACAGAACATGAATGTACCGTTTGCAGGGCTACAAAGCTTGGTTCTGTTTACTCAATACAAAACAGTCATTTGGTCTTTACCAATCTGAACTAACAAACACAGGGGGTATGACAGAGCAGCCCTCAGAAGAATGGGGAAGGAGCCTTTCAAGACAAAGCCAGTGCAATCCACAAGTGGGTAGGTAAAGACCAGAGAGGTTTTGGGAGAGCATGCAGATGCCTTGAGAAGCCACAAGTCACTTCTCTAATCTCAAGCGTATTCCCAGCTAGAGATGGTACAGCTGGAATCTCTGTACCCCTCTGTGCACAAACAAGTACGACTGCAGCCACATCCTATTCATCATCTCACTTTCTAGAATAATTTGTAAATTTTTCAAATTTTCTACTGTCCTTGAAATTGGTGACATCCATGATCTCTGTGGCTTCTCGCACTAACTTGTAGAGCTGTGGCTTTGCCAGTTTTTCATTACAGACCTTGGGTTTCTTACACAGAGAGCAAGATAAGTTCCTTTGAAGGAGAGAGATGAGGGCAAGTTTTGTCAGCACCTGCTGCACAAGCCTTTCAGGCCAAACATGGATGCAAGCAATGGTGGGCACTGGATGACTCGGGTAATCCCTTCCACTTACGCACTGGAAGAGCTCACTGAGGGATGCTATCAGACTCTTTCAGCCATTCTGAGAAAATATTCAATCCCTCCTGGCCACAGGTAGAGGCAGAAGAGCTGCAGTAATTTTCTCCCACCATTTAGATCTCAAAAAAATCTTAACATACTTGTTCCCAGATTTAAAACATAGTTATTCCCAAATTTAAAACATTTTAAATACAATTTGCTATTTACATCCACCCAAAAAGAAAACAGAGAACTGAAAATTCAGTTCTAGAGGAAGGCTACCTATGAACTTCACTGTCCATGTGAATGGATTTCATACCAATGAAAAGCACTTACTCAGTGCTGAAAACCTGCCTCACCACTGCCAAATAGAAGCAACCACAGCAGAGAAAAGGGATGCTTTGCAGTCCAGATGAATGATGCTACTCACTTCTCATTTTGTTCACCATCAATGGCATTTGTCTGTAAGAGGATTTTGCTTACTTGTTTCTTATGGAGGTTTCTCCAATGCTAAATTTAAGTCAAGTTCCTCATATTAGCCTTTGGCTATTTCTTAAATGGTCTCAAAGAACTTTGTCTGTCACCACGGTCTTTATGAATTGGGCTGTTAAACTTTCATAGCAAGATCACAAGAATAAATCTTCTCGCAAGGAGGGGATTTAGAGATGTTTTTCATTGGAGTAGTCAAAAAACAGCAGAAATTTTCCTCTTTCAAAAAAAGGAGGAACCCATTGTAAGTTAATTTTCTCATAAGCACAATGCAGAATAGAGCCAATTAAAAAAAAAGAGAAGCAAGGAAGGAAGAACGAACCAAGGTATTGAAGGTGGTAGAGGAAGGAAAGTGAAAGAGTAGAATATAAGACAAGATGAAGAGAGAGAATACACCTGGTAAAAACAAAAAGACAGATCATAAAGCAAAAGAAACCCACCAAAACCCCAGAGTTGAAAGCCAAAACAATACACACAAAACATAAAATAGCCCTGGCTGCCTTGGGGAAACCGGAAGAGAATTAGCCCACTGTCCTACTGTGATTTAACAGAAGTTTCTGTCTTCTGAGAGAGAGGTACTCAGATTTTATGAGATTTTTACTATTATGAGGATAAATGAAAAGCAAGAGAATAAATGAATAGAAAATTAATTCTGTGCATACTAGAAAGAAAAATCTTTCTCGGCATTTTATGAAGGAAGAGAACTTGAAATATTTGATTGAATTGAACTTATTTACCTGCACAAAACAAAGCCAAAGGCAGTACTTCTTTTAGAAATGATAGGGGGAATATTTTTATGTGAACTTAGATATAGGACAATTTGGCTAAGAGCCCTAAACTACAAGGTATTTACTTATAGCCTTGAGGACAAGACTAAGAGCATCCTCAGTTACATCTTCGTATGTTCTAATTTCAACACCTTCACTTTCCTGCTTCAGTTTCAAAAATCTGAGCTGTTATATAACACAAAGAATCTGAGAGCCCTAAAGGATTAAGCATGAAATGCTTATTTCAGTTTCACATGACCAAAGATAATGTAGTTTCACAGTTTAATTTGGAAATATCAGTTAAATCAAGTGATATAAGAGTACATTTCTTCTGCCTTTTTTTTTCAGTCCACTTCTCCAGTGGCACAATTCTGAAACCATCTTCAAAGAAATAAAAAGTAAAATTTAAATAAGAAAATACAGAAAGTACCCTTTTCTTCACTGCAATGGCTCCCTCTGCAGCCATTAATAATATTTTCAGTTAAAAAAAAAAAGAACTAGTTTATTCCTTTTGTATTTATTTCCTATTCTAATATTGGATTGCCATTTTAGCAGCTACTCCAGACCTCCTGTAAACGGGGGAAAAGAAGAACAGTATACTTAGAATAAAAAGGAGAATATATTCAGTTAAAAAATTCAAGTCTTGGAGTATGATGTTGACTGCATTACTGACTTCTGGTTTTCCATTAAAATAAGGAATTTGTTTTCATCTGTTACTCATCTTTCCTTCTTCAGTTTCTTATGTTGCACCTTCATCTATGTTTTTCTTCTCAAATTTTCACATTCTACTCCCTTATTTCCTACCTAATCTATTTCTCTTTCCCATAGCATCACCTTTACTACCTCTTTTTTCTTCCTGTCATCATTCTTTATCCTTTTCCTACAACCGCCAAAGTGTACACAGAATTGAAAGTTTCCCCCATGCCTTCAGTAAACCCTGCCATAGGCAGCTGCCACTTAAGAATCATTCCTAAACACTTGTGAAACAGATGAAAGCAGAAGGATTTCCTGCCATACAGGCATTTAGACAGACACCAACAGCAAGAAAGTCCTGGCTATTTTTTGCAAGCACAAGAACCTTGTTTACAGAAAGCAACAGAGACCAAAATAGTTTCCAATGCATTTGGGTTCATCATGATCCTTATTGCTTGGCTGCAAGTCACGTTTACTTTGGGAGAGGTGCATGATATTGAATTCAGATGAGTCTCCTTTCGCTGCTTTGAAAGCGTGCTGAAATGAAAAACAGATCAACAAGAAACACAGCAAAAATAATGCAAGATGCTATGTTTCCACAAACACATTTCATAGATAATCTGACACCGTGTAATACACAGGGGTAGACAGAGCCCTGTGTGGCTGCACAGCTCCAGACCTGCAGTGTTTCACAGGGCATGACATGCTCTTTCCTTCCTGCCAGGAGGTCGTGCAACGGAAGCACATGCCTCACATCCCTTTACAGTGCAAAAGCCAAGCTCAAAAGGGGCACCTGAAACAGCTGCTTGTCCACGTTTTGTGGGTTTCTGTTCTCAAGAGAAGTCCCAAGCCACACACAGCACCACTGAAGTCAACAGGGTCTGCCTTCACAAACTAGACTGATGTTCTGCCTCACTCTTTAAGCATTAATTTGCCACCCAAAAAATGCCAGCTATTGAGAACAAAAACATACTCTACAACATAACAATTCCATCTCCCAGTCACCTGGTGCTTTGTGTGTAGGAGCTATTGCCTATGTATTTTTCATTTGAAAAGATGGATCCCTCTCTGATATCTACATATTTCAGCACATTCTGAAAATGCAGAACCAACAACAATAAAAATAAAGTATACTATTTTATTTTTAAAGTATCACTCATAGCATGTAACTCAGCTAAAAGCATGTGCTCCAAATAAATGCTTGAAGATACATCTATACCACTTAGAAGTACGCAACTTTCTTACCAGCTATGTAAAAAAAAAGGAAAGGAAACAACAGTAAAAATAGAAGAAGCTGCTGGGAGTTCTGGTACTGAAAAGGAAAACAATCAGCTCTGCTTCTGAAAGTAAGAGATAAACAAATGGGAACAAAAAGTGAAAGTAATTAAGTTTAGGTATACCTCTGACTTCTACCATATGCAACCACTTCTAAGACCACTTATGATATGAAAAATGCATTGATAGCTAGGAAATATATTTTACTTAGCAGGTTGAAGCAGTTTATTTCACTATCATTTCTAATGCAAATGATGTACCAAGATTAAAAGGAAAAAAAGATTACATAAATTTACTTAAAATTAAGTAAGCACAAACCAAGTAATTTAAGTAGCTTACGTGAACAGGATCCAAAATTTTGACTGCTGCTTTGCTGCCATTTTTCTTATTTAACACCTTGAAAACTTTTCCATATGTTCCTTTGCCAATAGTCTCAATTATTTCCCAGGTATCTGAAGGATCAGGAAAGCTATCAAATATTATTGTTTTCCCAGTCAATGGAAGCATCTCAAATGAAGGCTCCTAGAAAAAAGAGGTTTCAATGTTCACTCAGTGAATGGTTCATAGCAGTTGGTTTGGTACAAATGTGAAGCGAAACACACATTCCAATCTCAGACACTAGAAGTGTTTTTGCATGTAGTGTGTGGGTACTGAGAGCATAATGAACAAGACATGCTGCACTTAATACAGGTACGTGCAGCCAACATATTATCAAATGAAAGGAAATTAAAATAATAATTTGAGCTAACTTCAGGCTTGAATGAAGTCGGTATAAGCTTTCCCAGGCACTTAAATGAAACTTCAATGTCACTCTGGGATTTTTTGTGGGGCAAAGAAATGGGAGTCAAGTTCATAAAATCTAAAAGAATTTGGCTACATTACCAAGAATCAGGTGAGAAGTTAAAAAAAAACAACAAACCCACACAAAACTCCCATGTTAAATAGAAGTATTAGGTTTATTTAACCTTTTACAACAGTCAGTTGTACCGACTTTCACCATTTGAATTTGATATAGATCTCATAAGGCCAAGCAGAAGCAAGTGGTAGATCTTTTCACAATATTATGGTCTTTTGACAGCCAAGCATTCACAGTCATGGAAACTGTGTTTAGTGATGTACATCCATTAACAATTGTTTTACATACTTTAAAGGAAACACCTTTTGCAATGCTGGAATGGTATCCATCACTGGCCAGGTTACACCTATGCCCTGGTCAGTGGTGGATACAGTTCTCTCATACGCACCTCCATAGGGACTAACTCTCCAGCAGCCACAGTGGTAAAAACAAAGCACACACTACCACCCACTCTTGGATGTTTCATATGTCAACAGCACAAATCTATACACATATAGCATTATATTCCTCCAGTGACAGAAAGTGCACTGTGATAGCATACTACTTTTTTTGATAATGAAGAGAATGGCTTCAATTTCAGTTTCACCCATGACTTCCAGCATACTACTTCCAATACTACTAAATTTCTTTATTCATCATCTTATTCATATAACCATGTATACCTCACTACACATGCAGCATGTATATCCACTGTACATGCGGTATGCCTACCGACTAGAAGTAACTGAAATGGACTGCTATACATTGTACCAGCTCTTTCAATTACCTGATACTATCTGATACTGGCACATCACACGTATTTAGACTAATTTTCTACTGGTTAATACAAGCTCTCCTGGGGAACCCAGGGCTCACATTCTCCCCATTATTCTGCTCTTGGTTGATTAGCTCACTAATGAGCGAGAAGACAGGGTTTTCCCCTCTCTCTCTGTCTCTCTCTCTCCTTTCCCCTTTCCTCTCCCTCTTTTTTTTTTTTTTAATAAATACATGCCTATTACCAACTTTTATACCTGCTCATGCAGCAAAGTGGTGAAATACTCTCTTTACCACCAGGAAACCTCAGCAGCCTGTTGCATACCAAGGGCTGCAAACAGGACTGGCCCAGCACTTTGATTTCAAGGGCTGTGGGAACAAAATGACCCAATTTTACCTGCTGCAATGAAATCTCCCTCAACACAAATCTAGATTAAGGTCAAAGTAAAGATAGAGGATCAAGGTCCAGAGACATGTAGCTGTAACACATAAATCCTCAAATTTCTATTCAAGATTCAAAATTTACTTTTTCTTTCTGTCTAGCACTCCCCATGGGATTCATACAGACACAACTCAGTCAGAACACTGACTACAGTCTCTTCCTTTCCACTTCATGCCTAGTATTTATCCATGCCTTGGGAGCTTCATCCCTTCCAGGCAAAGCCATCTCTTCCCCAGAGAAAAACAAACTAATTACAAAACTTTTTTTGAACTTCCTTTTTCTTTTGCCTATAGAATAGCACTCAAATACATTCACTTTGTTTTTTTAAATCACTTTATACATGTATATATAAATGCTTTGTAATTAGCTCATAATTACTACACAAAAAATAACAAAATAACAGACGATAAAGGGGTCCATCATCTCAAACCCTTGCTTTGAGGGATTCAACAATGATGGAATTTCAAAATTTCTCTATCTGAGCTTTAGTTTTTAGAATTGAGGTTAACTATTTGTTGACAGTTTTACTAGATACTCAATCCATAATAGTGATTTATTGGGAGAGAAAAAAAGTAGAGAGCGCCTTCATAAGAACTGATGTCCAAATCATATTGGAGCCTGTCTATATACAAATTACTTTCTATAGAATATGTAGTTTTCCATCAAAATCTAGGGCCTGCTATGTCCCACACTACAAGAATACACAGTAAGAACCTTTGACTCATGCAGCTTACAGTAGGAGATAGGCAGAAGTTGAGGAAAGGAAGACTCACTTGCTTTCCTTCAAAGACGAGTATTTAAGGTGCAGGA
>NW_010181774.1:23311-26861 GCF_000695765.1 Mesitornis unicolor
CAGGAATGCAAAGACCAGCTGCACATATTTAGCCCATACCAGAGCCAAGCAGTGAACTTTGATACCTTGAATCTCCAAATATACCCTTAAGAAAAGGTCCACCCCTCTCACAGAGGTTTTACAGCAAGTGGAACGTTCTGAGAAAAAACATGTACATCAAAACCTGCAGCTTCAGACAGCTTCCCAGGCTTCATTAACTTCCTATGCATTAACAGAATGCAGCTGAAATTCATTGACTCCCAGTATCAATTGCTTACTTGTCCGCGGAGAATGGTACAAGGAGAACTGTTAAAGGGCTGAGAAAACATGATCCTGTAGGTGCTTTTGGCTACCAGAGATGAGTGCTGAAGGCACTGTCATACACTTGCATTTTCCTCTGCAAATGACACCAGTTGCACATCGTCTTGTCCCAGAAAAAGTCACCCCATACTTAACAATAATGCATTCAATAGCCGTCATACTTAGTTCAATAATTTAAGAGTGCTATTCCAGAAAGAATTACCCAGTCTAATCCTTTGTCCTTTGATTTACAGCTTCAAAATAATAATTTAAATAAGTTATATTGAACATCATATTTCCTCACTTCCACCATGTTTAAGAACAAGCAGCTGCAGATAAATTGTTTAGCTTTCACTTCTATTATTAAAATATATTAAATAGAATTATTTCAAGAGTTCTGTTCTGGGTGATGAATAATGTTTTATTACATCTCAGTAAAGCTGAGAAAGCTGACAATGATTTAACCTCATATTTCACCAATAAATTGGTCTGTCTCTGGAATATGTCTGGATGCCCAAACAACTGAATAATTTATTATAACCCTCACCATTAAAGATTTACTTTAAAAAACACAACTTACAACTTGAGCTGAACTTTTGAGCTAGTAATGTACCCCTAAGCCTCTGTAAAAGCCCTTTAAAATACTTCTGGTGTACTCAACGTGACAGTTCATCCAAATTCTGCTCAGATTTTGGCTGACATTGCTCCTGGTAAGGCCTGATGTGTGCTGGGAGCAGCACCATTACTCCAAAGCCAGAGCAGGACATAGGCAGCACAGGTGGCCAGACAGAGGCACCATTATCATCTGCTGATTATTGTCTCCTGCAGCCACTGCCATTTGTCTGGCAGTTTCCTCAGATTCTGCTGGTTTATGAAAATGGCATAGGCCAAACCTCCAAGCTGGACAATATAAAGCACACCTCCAATAGTTTCTGAATGGATCTCCATCTCACTTGGATGAAAGCATATCCATTTCCTCCATAAGGAGCTGATAAAACAAGAGGCACCTTGCCTCATGTCATTAATCCTTCTCCACAAAGGGAGCCTACATGATTAGCAAAGAAACACCTGAAATTAATCCAGCCTTTAGGTTCCCATCACCATCTTTTCTCCTGGCTATCACAATCTTCTGGTCTTGAAAATGAGAACCAGGACCTCACTGATTCAGTCCAAAACACACCTACTGAGGTCTTCTTTGACTTCTTTTGTTTTATTTGTCCACATCACTTCCCTCTTCCCATTGCAAACACTGCTTGTGTTGAACCAGATAGCTCCTGTACATATTCTACCCTGTAATCTGCCAGACATCTTCCAATTTGTCACAGCAGGTGGATGTTATCTCACATGGCCTAGTGGGTTTGTTACCTCTGTGGAGGTGACACTTGCACCCCTTCAGATTCTGAAAGTTAAACCTCTTGCCTCATGGATGCCAGAAAAATCTCACTTTTTCACCACCTGATGCCTTTGTCCAATATGTAGTTCATAAGCTCTTTGGTCTGGTAACAAAGAGTTACATTGTGACAACTGACAAAATGAGTATCAGCTCCAGGCTACAGTCAGGGAAACTGCAAACCAGCCACATCTCACCACCTGAAAGTTGGCAGGCAACTTGGACATTGCCTGATGCTGCACAGCAAAGGCAAGTGCCATGCAATGACATTGTCAAGCAAACTTTGAACCCAAAAACCAAACCCTAAATTAATGTAAATGCAGAAATAAATGGTCACTTTAAAGCATCTGGAGGCAAGGAGTGGTGATAAATTTAACTTAATCTCAAGTAGTGTATTTCCTGGGCACAATTCAAAATATAAATGTTAATCTTAGGTCTGCTTAAGGAAAAAAATGAATTCATTTTAGCGTTCACTCTCTGAAGAACTGGGTAACTGCTTCTTCTGTTTCTAAAAACTTTTCCTCTTTGCTGTTATCCAGGGACAACTTTCCCAACAAAGCAAGACAGCTTTCAGAGAAACCTGATGCCTCTGGACTCCCTGACCTCTGCAAAACCTCTATGTGCAGTAGAGAAACAGTACTGTGTAGTATTGGTACCCGATCTCCTTCTATTGATAAATGCATATTGGGTTGCAGCCTGAACTGGCCAGCCCTGCTCATGGGTGGCTCCAGCTCTTCACTCTCTGAACATTGTCAGAGGGTGCTGCTGGAAGAGATCTACATCATGCTGATCAGTTTTCTTCCATTCCCCGCCATGCCACACAACAGTAAAGGTCCTACTACATGCTGAGGAAATGCTACTACATGCAGTTCTCAGGAAACTCCATTGGAGAAGGCATGTTTTTTTAAGCAACAGGTTACAGAATAGGCAAGGGGTGTAAGCATTCAATCTAATCTCATGCATAGGGGCTATCTGCTGGATGAAAATCCTTCAGAGCTCAAATGTGACATCAGTAAAGGATCTCAATTTTTTGAAGCCAACCTTTAGTTATAGGAAGAGGGTACAAAAAGAACATGGAAATAAAATGCCAAATTTAATTATTATAGTCAATTCCAAAACCTCAGATATTTTGAAAACAAATGAGAGCTGAAGATTTTTGTGGAAATTGTCAACCAACAGAAAATATTTATGCAGGGCATTACAGTCATGAAACAAGATTAATAACAGAAGGGGGAATGGTTCATTATCAAATTATATTCGGACCTTGTGCCACCAGAAGTAATGAACTGACATTAGCAATCCATGAATTGAATCATATCCAGCTCATTTTGCAGCTCCCAGAAGAGAGGCATTGCCAGTGATGAGAATAATTTTTCAATGACTACACACTAGATCAAGATATTAGTAAAGAACTTGGCTTTCAAAACTAAAGCATCACTTAATTTTCCTATTTTAACACAGTAAAATTTTATAAGGCCATAAAAATCAATATGGTGCGATCTCACTTCTTCTCAGAACTTCTAACAGCAACAAAGTGGCAACTCAAAATTAATTTAGCATCTGTATCAATGAGCTTTGGCAGAGCTTGAAATTAAGGTGATATAGCCATTTGATAGCAATATAAGAAAGCCATTACAGAGAACAAGCCAACTTGGTAGCACTTAACATTAGCAGGCAAAGAAGTTAGGGTGTATGAGTGTACATTGAGGAGTTGTGGGCACGGTAAGATTTCACAGGTGTCCTGCCGAGACCCACCACAAGCGCGAAGCTGTTTAGGCAGCTCTTCTGAATACTCTTCTCCTTACCCACCAACTCACAGAAGAAAAAAAAAAATTTAAAAATTAGAAACGAGCAGGATTCACTCAGACTCCTGAGCCAGAG
>NW_010181775.1:0-8632 GCF_000695765.1 Mesitornis unicolor
TCCCTAACGTTCTGTGATTCTGTGAAATGCAGCTACTTGGTTGTGCTGCAATGCGTTTGTACAACTGCAATCCACTAGTCATTTATGTCAGTGGTTACAAGTGGACAAATTACACTGATCCAAATATGTTCATACTAAATTAATGTATATTGAATGCATATAAAGTGTTGGAAATAGCTGCAAGAACAGAAGCCAATGGTTGCCTCCACTGCTGTTCCACTTTATCTACTGAACCATACTATTCACAAGGTCAGCTCCTCTAGGATACGATGCATGAAAATAGTCTACGGAGGGCTGTACCCCTACAGTCATTAGGTGAGTCATCTCCATCTAGACTTCCTCATGGAGGAAGGAGATAAACTGGCAGTTTCCCCTACAGGATTCCTTATAGGTCCTACTGGGAATCAGAAAAAACAGACAATGTAATGGTGGGAAAACTGCCAATAATCCAGCATGCATCAACTTTCCAGAGAGATTACCATAAAAATGCATTAACAAGTCAACTGTAACAGCGCTCAGTTTGTATTCATGCTGCTGAAGAGTCAGAAAATGCAACTCATGACTCTGCCAAGGCACAGGAGATCTAACATGATACTGTGCCTTCAGAATATCATTGCTATTTGGAAGCTTGAACTTCTACCCTGGATGCAGAGTCAGCTCCAGCAACACTGATGAACACATGAAGAGATGACAGCAACCACACAGAGAGCTCTAGAGTTACGCTCCCAACAACTACTCAACTAGCAGTTCAGTCCCCACAACACTGCCAATGAGAACAGTCATACTTTTAGAGCAGTAAGAGATTTGCACATAAGGCAACTTTGAGGATTAAGAGGCTACCACACTTGAGAACCTTTGTTAAACAACTTAAAACACTATTTATAGAATACTCTGTCTTTCAGAGCTGAGTTACTCCATTCACTTTTGCACACCGAAATAATCAAAGTGAAAGTGTACTTTTAAGTCCACAGAAGCTGTGCAGAAACTGGGACCATGCTTAGTACATTTCTGGCCTGGCTTTTGACATTGTTTTCTACAGATGGCACGTATCTTCGATATTAACAGCATGGCAGGATTGCAGTTTTAATGTTATACCTGTCATTTTAGACTAATGGTATCCTTGCATCCTGCTTCCTTCATTGAGTGCAACCCACCAGCTCTGCCATGCTCTGCTCATGTAGCATCCTGTCACAGAGGTATCTGTCCCACGTCAACACTGATGAACTAGATAAGCATAAAACATGCTGCTTCCCTAAACAGTAGTATCATATCTCTTCACCAGAAGAGACAGCAGGGGCATCAGGCTCCCAGGCATTACACATCCCCGCAATGGGGACATGCGGCACCACCCCAACGCTAACTTTTCCCTAAGAGGTGAGGTGCCTCAGGGAAGCTCCTAGTCCATCACAGTCCCCCTAAACTTTAGCACAAAAGGTTTAGCACTTAGATAAAGGCAGCTACAGGTCAATGCAATACAATTATTAAAATTGCCTCACTGTTTCACAGATAGCACACAGAAGCATCATAGTTATATAGAGTGTTTTGGGGAAGAATAAGAAACCACTGTCCCATTTTCCATGTCACTCAGTGCAGAGCAACTAGCAGATTATATGTAGCACCAAGCAGAATATACTTTGTATTTCAACAAGACAGTGTTGTGGCATGGAACATGACTTCCTGAAGTGGAAGACCTAAGACATAGTGCCATTAGAGCTAGAAACAGTTCTTCTGTAGAGATACCTAACCAGACCTCTCCAAGCACTTTCAGGAGGCCTCCAAGTCTAGAATTAATGTCCAGAAGACACATTGCAGGCAGACTATAGAAGACAAGGATTTACCACATTGCTCTTATCCTAGCAAGAACTTGCTAGGAAACCTGATAGAAATCTTCTACAAGCACAAAAACTGAGTTAATACCATTAATCAGTACTACTACCCTAAGAATTTATCACTGTGATGGTAACTGTTTAGTTCCTTAACTACTTGGGGTGAATTATGACACCATTTCTCACACTTCTGGTATGAGCCCAATTGACTGAAATGACACTCTGGCAACAGAGCTGCACAACAGCCTCACTCCCATTGACTTACAAAGCATACTTCAACTCTGCTTCCTTTGAAAGCTCATCCATGCAGAAGCATGCTTCTCTTCAATATACTGCCTACACCAAGTCCACGAAACCACTGCTAAGAGATAGTGACATGCTTCAAATGGTTAATCTAACACCAATCTTTAATCAGATGTCTGTTGTATTTGTTATACTCCCAAAGAAGTAAAATAGCTTAGCTTATGCAATGCCTTAAGTGGCACACTTCGAAAATAACTCAAGATTCAAATCCTACATCGGTACAAAGTTACAACATGGTTTCAGTTACATAAGTGGAGAACCTGCAGCTGTATAATCCACCAGGAAGTTGCCACTAACACTGATCTAGCAAATTCTAACAAATACCAATTCAGCCATAAGCATGCTACGAAGTTGCAGGATTCAGTTCTTCAGCTCTCATGAAATGTTACCCAGCCAAATTTCCTGACGTCATCCCTCCCCAACCCTTGAGCTGTCAGAGCTGGCCCATTCACCTCGCGTATATGGCATAAGACCTTGCAGTCAGACAAGTCACAAGCTGCTATCACTGCGACCCCAGAAGATAGATCTTACTAGATCATGCTGTCTTCAGTTTTCCCCAACAAAGTTAAGAGTTTACTCTTAACCATGGAGTCCCACCTCCCCAGGAACACTGGGGAATCATCTCTCTGTAGCCTCTCAAAGTACTTCCACTATTTTAAGCTCTTAACTGAAGGGTTCACAGATGCATACCATGAGTCACTAAGCTCTCTCAATCAGGCACACCACACAAGTGCCAAGCGCTAAATCTTTTCCCCATCTTTCAATCAACACATTTGCATCACACAAAGCAACAATAGTGACATTTGGTACTTCAGATTAATTACTAGTTACCCATAATTCAGCTGCTATGTCTAGTCACCTTTAAACAGGTTTCTTCACTCCAGTTTCCCCAGTTGGGGAAAGTGAATACCATACTAAGGTATTCTGCACATACAAGCAGCTAACTTTTTACTGGACTAAGAACAGATTTTTTTCAATAACAGAGAGGCATGTAGTTTTTCAGTCTACTGTTTAACATATTCCAGTCTATTTATAACAAAGCCAAAAGCGGTATTTTTTATATATATATATATTTATATGTAAAGTGACAGCTGGACTATTACACCAGCACAAGTGTCACATGCAATTTCAGTATCCCTACTCTAAGTGAATAGTTAATAAAACTGAAAAACTGTGGAGAGTTTCCCTTATGGGAGAAGTGTTGTCCTTGGTCTCCCTCATGGAGAATGCTCTGCTACCATCATAAAAACATTTACAGCCAAACAAATGCTCTGCAACCACATGAAGGGTCTCCAGAGTGCTGCAGAAGGAAGAGTGGCACAATGTAACATGCTTGTTGATAACTCTGGTTTTGGGTGGTAGACTTAACTCTGAACCACTTGACATCAACACAAGTTAGGACACATTTAGTTCAGGACACTTCCCTTTATGACTCAAGCAAGTGACAGATCACATGAAAATACAGTTAATGCAGAATATAAACTACACATTTACCCCTCTGTATTCTTTGAGACATTTCCTCTCTCCACTGAGCACATCACCAGAATAAAAAACTGCTATTCTGACACACAGCCAGCTCATCTCATAGTTCTCATGCCTTTCCTCAGAAATCAGCACAACAGAGTGCTTCTGTACGCTAAATGCGTGTGGCACAGGGAACAAACAGGAGACATTGGGGGTCTGTGCATAGCTGCAGGGGTCATAACGTCACTGAGATCACAGACATGACCTGGGATAGCTCTCACTGTTAAGAGTACTACAGTGGATGGCTACAGGTTCTTTAGGGCAGACAGGCCAGGAAGGCAAGGCAGGAGAGCTGTCCTTCTCACGAGAAAAGTGAGAATGCATGGAGCTCTACGTTGGTATGGATGATGTTTCTGGGCCAGGATTAGCAGTCAGCAGGATGGCTGGACTAGACAGTCTCCAGAAGTGTCTCCCAGCCTCAGCAACTCTATGATTCAAGTCTGTGCCCTAGCAATACAGTTGCTGCAAATTTTATCTGCAGGGAGTCTTTGGAAGTGGAAGGCCTATTTGACAGCTTGCAAAGGTAGTACAGTGGAGCTAAAAACCTTACAGCAGGTCTTTCCTGGCTAACACTCAATTAGAAACCTTAACTAATATTTATTTACAAGAGTGTAATAGGAGGTATGCTCATCAGATGATTGCTACTATTAGCAGTTGTCAATACTTAAGGAAAGGAGTTGGAAAAGATCGCTGCTTGATCCCTGTTTTACAAACTAAATGAAGATAAAGATGTCTGACTCGTGGTGATACTGTACTATTTACGTCTAATAGTTTTTTTGAGTTAGTTTCCTACCATTATAGCTTCAGAACAGATTCAACCCATAAAGCCTACTTTGATTTCAGTTTGCCTTACAAGACAAGCTTAAAAGTAAATTCTCAGTGCAGCTGAATTCTGAGCTTGCGTAATTGTTTAAAAAAATTAAATTGCTTCCTAAAATGCATTTTGACAATGAAAAAGTAGAATGAGAAAGAGGACCAGTTTAAGGAACAAATTCCTGTCTTTTGAAAGACTATTTCCTTAAATTGCTTGGTTAGTCTGTTTTATGATATGGTAGATAAAAGCAGGTGGCTTCCATAAAAGTCAGTCAGTGAGACTTCGTGGTGACTACACTAATGAAAATTCCTTACCTACACAAAACGGGATCTCACCGTAAGCCAAGAACACAAAATAGGAGAAGAGTACCATCACAGCAAGGATCCTTACTGCAACAGCAGTTTAGTGGAAAGGCTGTATCAGAGATCACAACATACTTTAGAATTAGTTCATTCTAATCAGGAAGCAGATTTCCTAATCGGTAAAACCACCTCTTTTCTGGAAAACTGAGGCAACTGGCAAGCAGCTTGATCTAAAGAACACTTCACTTGTTAAATGACTGCTTCAGAGTCATGCCCAAGACAGTGCCCTGCTGAGCAGGGTAGCACTAACCTTATAAACTAAATATCTTTTTTTTTTTTTTAAAAAAAAAGTCCCTCTAGTTAGTGCTCTACAACATGGAGTCCAGAGTTCAGGCAGCTCCTACAACTAAACTTTTAAAATGCTTTCACTGCCACAGCATAACCTACATGTTCTCTGCTTTCCAGTTCTACATTTTGACTTCAGATTAATTCTGACACGTTCCAAATTTAAGATGAACATAGTAAAAACTCAAGTTTCATTGCACTTTTAGTGGCCTGAAATATTTCATACTAATCACATCAACTGACAGTAACACTAATTCACAAAGTAACAGTTGACAGGATTAGAGCTTTAACAAATGCTTATAATCCCAGGACCAATTTTTCAGTCCTTGACTGGTGATCCTGCAAAGATTCCTAGTCAGGACTGCATTTCCATTAAGTCTCATATTCCTGTAATCAACCATTATTTGCTCCTTAACCACTGCAGCAAGCATTAGAAAGACTATGGGCTCAGGGTGCCACATAAAAGACTTGAAAGTAACTGTTCTAAGCAAGAACTTTGTCACCACAAAGATTCAAGTAGGTACTTACACAGCAGCCTAAATAACATTCTCACATGACATGACTTCACAACTCTGATTTTGAAAGGTCTTAAAAAAACATATTTGCACATTTCAAACACAAGAGACTAAACAGATCCTCTAATATTACTATTAAAGCAGTATTTGGAAGAACATAAAGAGACAGAGCATGAGTTATATAGACTTATCTTGCTTAAATGAAAAGACAGCTTGATATTTCTGGGACAGGCATGGATGAAAGTTGCTTAGTCCTGTTTAATTGGCTAAAAGAAGCTACCAACAAAATGATTGCTCTTTGACAGCTGTTAAAAAGTGCTTTTTAAATATCTGCTCCATAGGCTTTTATCAAGAGGGAGGTATTAACTGTATCATAGAACAAAAGCCGCAAAATTTATTATTACCTCTAGGAAAGCAAAAGAGCCAAGTTTCCTGACTTTGTTGCTCTGTGCAATAGCAGGTAACAAGCAATAGGACCTTATCACCACCGCTCAGTGGTGGTGCAGAACAGTTACCAGAGACACGGGGTGGAAGGTGGATGAAGAGAGAAAAATCTAAAAAACTAAAGGTTTTTATCAGCAGGATAGTACTTCCAAGTCAAGACAGAAAGAGTTTGAAAATACAGCTGCTATGTAACCGAGCTGACCAGCATCTTTAATAAGTCAATCATGCAAAAGTTACTTGAAGTCAGGCACACAGGGTGTGAAAAACAGCAAGCACCCACATTTATCTACTTCTGTGGCCTCCCCTGTCACTCCCTTTCACCCAAACACCCAGAGACCACTATTCCCGCTTCAAGTTGTTTGCTGCAGGCACAAGACACCTACTGACCTTAGGCACTGTTTGTTTGCCTTGATACCACTATGCGTCTGCATTCCCATGAGTGCCTACTGTCTGCACAGCTGTCATGAGAAACAGGCTCCTTCAGTACCTCTGCTAAGAAAGGCCATTAATTCTGATGAATTCATTGTGTCACAGAAAGCAATTCACTTACTCACATGGCATTTGAAACTAGTTAATAAGATATTATCAAGTTAAATTTAAGTGCAAGTATCCACTGCATGGAAAGTGAAGAGTTTACAAAGCAACAGGACAAGAACAAACTCTGAACCAGATGCCCAAATCACAGAGTTGGGGATTGTTCTGCTACATCACTTGGCCACTTCTGCTCTGTTCACAGGACAGTTCTGTTGCTTGTGCAGCCCAGACCAACAACCCCTAGAGAAGCAAGGCATTTTATACAATATTTGTTCAAATAACTGTTAGTATTTAACCAGGCAAGTTGCAGCTAAAAAAACTCCACAAACTAACAAAGGCTGAAAAAGGCATTAGATCACAGAATCTATATATCACCTAGGATTTTAGTGTACACATCCAAGCTGTCTAGGCAGTGTCCTATCATTACTGCCTTGATTTGATCAGTGTCTCAACTGCTCTTCTAACCAGATATTCAGTACCACTGCACTGACAGAGACAAGTTTGAGAGTTTTAAAGGGTGACTGAGAAAGGGTATTGTCTGGTCAAATTAAGCTTTCAGTTAAGAGTTTCTGTAAAGCATTCCAGCTAAATCTTCAAACTGTAGACATTCCTCTGTAGCATATACGTAACACCAGCAAAAAACAGGCCAGCTTAACTTTTCTCCAGGCACAAAAAACACAATCAAGTTGGCTTACTCTAAAAGATGTGTACAACAAGCAATTTACTACTGAAAATCGAATACAGGAAACTTATTTAGGGGTGTAAAGGTCTGAAAGCCTCTCTATTCCTTAAATAAAATATTTAATACAGGAAGTAAATGCAAAAACTTTTACCATGGTAAATTCATACCACCTGATCATAAGCAAAAAAATCTAAGTTCTGTATACAGGGCCAGACATGATTAAAGCAGTAGATAAAACTTTTAACAAGTCTGCTGTAAGTGAGTAAGCTGTAAATAAGCCATTGCCTAGCAAGATTGAGCTGTTGCTACGAAATTCTCTACAATAAAGTTATTTTCAGCCTTCAAACAAATCACTTGCAAGAACCACAAGTCTGGTTCCCAGTTGTTAGTTCCTTCTCTCAGCCTTGATAATTTCGGGTTGAAGGGATGGGTTGTGGAGGAGGAGGGCAGAGTATAAGGCATCTAAAAAAAAAGACCGCTTTTCCTAAGAATCATGGCTCTGAGGATGCCCTTGAACAGACAAGCACTTCCCTCCCCATCACAAGAGACACAAGGATCTCAGAACTATAGAAGTAATGTTTGGACAGTTCAACAAACAAAAACCTATCCAGACTGCAGACTTAAGCTTTGAAAAAGGCAAAGCTGCTCCTAGTGCAGGTTCAGTCCCCCTGCTTCCTTTTCTCCACAAAAACACCCGGACATAGTCATGACTAAGTCTCCTGTTCTAGGATCAGCATTGATTCAACAGGACTCCAGGAGTAAGGCTGGGTTAGGCCTCCACCAGCTGTTGAGGAAGCACGACTGAGCTGCTTTGTCTCACAACCTCTCTCCCTGTCCTTCTCCAGCTAAGGTCACGCTCAGGCACCACCTTTCTCCTCCTACAAGATCTATACCGGTAAGGCTGCAGAGAGAATAAAGAGCAACACCGAGAGCACTTGGCCAGAAAAAACAAGATTCTTCGGAAACTTCTGGTTCAGCTGAGACTATTGGCATTACAAATTCTCCGTTTATCTCGCACACAGGAAAACGTTATCACTTATCCTAGGGCAGCCAAGGGGAGGCAGAGAAGCCTGCACAGAAGTAATTCGCCAGATAAACACTCAAGGCCAGCTCCTCCTCACCCTTTCCCTCCCCTGAGCCCCACTTGTAGATAGTAGTCACAGCAGCCACCCAGCTACGACGGACTCCACCTCAGCGCCACCGGGACGCAGCAAAGCGGCCAAACCCAGGCGAGAGGGGCTGCAGCGCAGCGGAGCCTCACCGCCCACGCCGGCTCCCACGCAGGCCCGAAGGACACAGGCGATACGCGAGGGACTGCTTCCTCACTCCCAAAGCCTTCCGAC
>NW_010181776.1:0-4505 GCF_000695765.1 Mesitornis unicolor
CTCTCCAGCCTGTCCAGATCTCGCTGGAAAAGATGATATGGCTAGTGATTAAATAACTTTTTTAGAACTAGAGCAGGGAAAACCTAGCTACAGTAACCAACTGAATTGCCAACGGCTTTTAGTGCTTCCTCTCATGCGACTCTTCCAGACCTCTTTTAATTAGCTCTTTCCAATTCATAAGAACTGTATTTTTCTTTTTTAACATGTTGCTTTCTTTGAAGTCTTTCCTATTTTTCTAATTTGGTAGCATTTGGTAGCGTTCCTTCTTTCATCTAGTTGGGTTGATATTCTGCAAATGTATGATATATAGTGCTCATGTTGCCTCCGTCACTTGTTTCCTTGAAGAATTTCTTTTTGCATTAATAGCTGTCCTTTTGTGCAAAATTGTTTTAAGTTCTTAACAGTGGCATAACAGACTTTATTGCTAGGTTCTGGCTATCTCACTTTGGAGTGGGAGAATGCATTAAATTCTCAGTTCCTTTCTAGCCCTGCTTTATGTGCTCCATGTAGATATAAGTTTTCCTTTTATCATTCACATAGCCGAATAATTTTGGCATTTTGCATACCTTACTGCATGTCTTATTCTGCCCCACACTCTCCATTCAATATATTTTTTACTTATTTGTTTTTATATTGCTTGTATGAATATATAAGTTTGTATTTCCCTAGCGAGGAGCAAAAACATTGAGAGATTTAATTCCTAAAGTAAAAGTATGTCTTATATAGTCAGCAGTCCAGGCCATTTCTTATTCAGATCTGGTGTAATGTAGTTGTGGTATGTAAATGGAACTTTCAGAGTGGCTAGAAAAAGCAGTGCCTAAGCTCTGCATCCTGACATGAAAAGTAGTCATCTTTGCCTTTAGTGCAGGCTGAATTCCACATCCCTTATAATGTTAGCAATTTGGGTTATACAATCTAATATAAAAATGAGAAATATTTGCAGGTGAATATTGTATCATCATTCCAGAGCTGTGTTAGACTTAGTGTCCATCTGGCATGTGGAAGTGGAAACTGTTAATACTCTCCAGTGTCTGAAAACAAGCACATACCATTTTACCATATGCAATACATGCCTTTTCTGGCTGAGTTTGAAGTCTGTGCATTTGTTGCTGACTTGAATGACTTTTATCTTCTCCTGTTATCTAAAAGTCTCAGCTTTGTATAGAGTAGTCACTGTAGTCTATGTTGTAGCTCTCAGGCTAGATCTTGTGGATTTTTTTTCTATCTAGTCTATAGTTTTTGGTTTTTGTTTTCCAGAGGAGACAAAACACCTGTTTTAGTAGTGGGTGCTTCATACAAATGGAAAACATGCTCCAGGGGAGAGCTGGACAGAGCAATGGCTGCTGCTGTGTCTAGGTGCATGGGGTACTATTTCCTGCTGCAGCAGAGTTGGCCTCTCTCAGTACTAGCTGATACCATCCTCACTCCAGATGTGGCTGCCAGGAGCGTCAGGTGAGCTCTCTGTGGTGAGTTAAAATGGTGCTCTCACTTACTGCTGAGAGCAGTAGAAAAAGATGCCGCTTTGTGACTCAGCGTGGACGATATGTGGATTGTGTGGAGAAAAATTATAAATGAAGTAGATGCTAAGCTGCTGCTTGTAAATTGGAAGACATAGGCACAGAACATGTCAATGATCCAAACATTTTATCTTTTAAAGCTGTGAAGATGGATGCAGCTGTGATGCTCAAGTACCTTCTTAACATTGAGAAGTTGAAGCTGGAAGTTTAAGAGATGGACACACAGCAGCATTCTTAACACAGTTAATTGGAAAAATATTAAGGGAAACAAATGAGGCACTGTGCACAGGTCTTGTGAGAAAAAAATTATAGGTAGTGGAGGGCTGGCAAAACTACAGTGATGTCTACTTTTCAGCACTTGTTCCTTTTCTCCAGCAAGCAGAGCAGCTCTGGATGATTCTTCCCTCTTTATTCTTGTTTGTGTGCTTCCTTGTGTTTCTGTGAATGTGCAGTGGTTTGAATGAGGGGAAACTCATAATTTGGTTTATGGATTAGATAATTTTAATATGGGACTCACCTCCTGGTCTTAATTCACTGCAGTGAAGGGAGTATGCAGTTTGTGTTGGGGACCTCTACTTCCTCAGGTGCTGCTGCTGAAACTAGAGCCTGAGTGTCCATAATATCACACTCAAACCATAATTCAGCAAGCTTGATTTGCTCTTCCTTTGTGGCATTTACTTAGTTTTGCTAGGGTAAGTGTTTGCAAGCTTGCCTGGCAGGGAAGATAATGGAATTGATTGGAGTTTAAAATAACCATTTATTTCTTAGATTATCTGTAAACTAAATTAGGAACTCAATCCACTGTGCAGCCCTACAAATACAGTACTGTCACAACTGAGTGGATGTGGTAGGACTAGGACTGAGAGAGTGGCTATGTTGGCAGTGTTATGGAAGACTTATTTGTCAAACAACGGCTTTGATTTCTTAAATGTAATCACAGAATCGCAGAATCACAGAACGTTAGGGATTGGAAGGGACCTCAAAAGATCATCCAGTCCAATCCCCCTGCCGGAGCAGGAACACCCAGATGAGGTTGCACAGGAAGGCGTCCAGGCGGGTTTTGAATGTCTCCAGAGAAGGAGACTCCACAACCTCTCTGAGCAGCCTGTTCCAGTGCTCTGTCACCCTCACTGAGAAGAAGTTTCTTCTCAAATTGAAGTGGAACCTCCTGTGTTCCAGCTTGTGCCCATTACCCCTTGTCTTATCATTGTTTGTCACCGAGAAGAGCTGGCTCCATCCTCGTATAATTTTAATATTAGTACAGATCAAGCTGATCTAATAGTTGAAAGCATTGCTTCCCTAAGTGTGGTGTGTATATAGATGCTATGATGTCCATTTTCTTCATAGGCATGCAGATTTTTATGTGCATGAGTACTAGATTAAAGGTATTTAAAAACTTCAAAATTAAGAGACATTCAGTGATCATTTCTCTGTCATGATGACTACAACATTTCTGAGAACTGAAAGGCTTCAAGGACTCCGGTTAATATACTCAAGTATTCATGGTAATGAGTCTTCATTTTGTTATAATGAACATAACAGAATATGTTTATCTTCTTTTCAGTATTCTACATAGAAACAGTATTCCACAGGTTACTAGAACTACTGTCGGGAGGCTGTCTCTTTGATTAGGGCCAAATTAGTGTTTTTATCTTGCACTGGAGAAAATTGGTAGGTGTGGATATTGAAATAACTTTTTGCCAGCCTTGCCGTCAGGTATGAAGCATATTGGCTGGTATTTTGGTATTCTGAAGATCAGAGTATCAGATTTAGTCTGATGAGGGTTATGTTTGAGTTTGGTTTACTGATAATTTGAAATAATTGCCTTATTTGCAGAAATTCCTTTAGTTACATACTGAGTTATCGGTGTACCATTTAGTTGTCTAAATCCATTGGTAGGTTTGAGCATGACAGCAGTTGTATGCAATGTAATTTGATTTCCACTGGGTGTATACATGGGGAGCTTGTTACATAGGAGCATATGATTAAATACCATTTCTGGAAGTCTGCTTTCCAAATTAAAAGTTAGATTTCATGTTAAACACAGCTTACCATTTCAAGTTAAATTTTGACTGACATTTATTATTATGTCTCCACAGGGGAACTTTAGATTTGCTATAAATATTCCAGACTGTTTTTCCTAGTTCTTGTGTGAGACCCAGGTTTTCATCTCTTGAAAGCTTTCAGGGTAATCTTAATTGTTCTAAAATGCTGTCGTTAATTAATTTTTGTTGTTGTGAAATCGCTTGACAACAGTAGGTTTAAGTAGTCATTTTAATTTGAAAATTCAATACATTCTGCATCTTTCAGCATACAGGGAGAAGGTTCAGACTTTAGTTTTGCTGTGCCAAGTGTGAGTGGATTTTGCTTCAGAGAATTTTGGGCTCTGTATAAAGGCATGCAGAGCAAATAATAATTGTTCAGGGTATCAGCCAAATGCACAAACTAGACCTCTCAATCAAAAAGGGTTTTGTGCTAATAACAGTTCCAAATATGTTTATAGGATTATTGTTTTATGAAGTTTTTAATGTGTTTGAACATTGAGAAGCCAGTTCCTTTTTAGTTTGAACTGATGTGAATGAGTGTGATTTGAATTTAGCTATTAGGCTACATCAGTGGAAGGACTAGCTTTGAACATGTTTTTAGTTGTGCTTCTTTAAGCAGTAAAACCATAGCAGAGGCTCATAATTTCTAAAATGATAGATTGTTTTCCTGTTGTTCTCAAACACTTTGGATGTTAATGAAAAAATACGGTGTTTGCTGGCTTCTGCTCCTCTCTTCTGGATGTACAGTGCCAGCATAAATCAGCAGTTTCTGCTTCTATAAATAGACTGTCAGCAGCTGCAGAGCAAAACTAGCAAGCTTCTGGTCATTTTTCTTATTGCTGTTCAGAAATTGTCTGAATAGCTGTGAAGGTATCCGGTGGTATGTATGCCTGCTGTAGTGGTACTTGCAGACTGAGCTGAGGTTATGAGTAGGGAGAGGGAA
>NW_010181776.1:4536-11765 GCF_000695765.1 Mesitornis unicolor
TTTGTAAGCCATCAGTGAGAGTAGAGGCAAAGAGCTCTGCATTCCTTCATTTGGGAGTCCTTAAGCTGAGTTTGGATCTCTTTTATGTAAGAGACATGCTATCCAGCTGACTGAAAGTCATGAGCTCTTAAATGGGGTTCGGGAATAGTGTTTATCTGATTTCTTTATAGTTGGTTATAAGTCAGGCTTTACAGGTGTGCTGTGCTGGGGAGCATCATCATACTGTGCCCTGAGAAGCTGTCTCCTAAAGTCTTCAGTTCCTTCTGCTGCTGCGTCTGGTTTTGTCTGGTGCATGGGAAAGAGCAAGCCAGCCAAGGATGCTCACCTTCTCCAGCATTCCTCCCCTCCTGCACCCTTCTGGCAGCTATTGTATGGCTGAACAGCAGCTGCTGTTTGCCTACTTTCTGGAAGCAGAGTGGGAAGTGGTACTGAAAGGAGAAGGAATGCTAATGGGCCAACCAAGTCACCATTGGTGTTTGGGGACGCAGGAGAGGTTGCCAGGAAAGAGGAAGTATTGAATATCTTCTGTGTAAGCATTGAAGTCTTGTGTCTGTGTTTACATGTGTGTTTTGTTTTGTTTTTTCTTTTTTCTTGAAGCTAGCAATCTTTTAAGTGTCTTACTATAAGGTCTCAGGAAATATCTTAGGCTGTAAGAATTCTTTTCCTGAAACAGAGATATGCTTACTTTCAGTGTTTCCTAAAGTACATACAATAACATGGATTGTAGATTCAGCTTGTGCTGAAATATATGGAGTAGCTTTCTATTCCCCATCTAATAAAAGCGCATTTCTTGAATCTTGATACCCACCCTCTGTGAATAATATAAGAAGCAAGGAAAGTTGTGAAATACAGCATTATAATGGGAAGTGGGAGTAGAGAACATTTGTCAACTGTTGCTTTAGAAACAGCACCATCAACCTGGGAGTTGACTAAGAATCACCTAAAACTGAAATTCAGTGTATTCCAAAGCCTTGGAAACTGGAAAGTTTCTTAGCATCTTAATTGTATGTTTTACCAGTGCTTTAATCTGTATTCTTTGTACTGAATTAGATCTTAGTGATGCTAACTATTATTTAAAGAAAAACACAGAACCCTGAGAACTGGACTTTTAGCTTACTATTTTTAATGTGGTTTGAAATGTATGTATGTTTTTAAACTTCTAATGGATGTCTTCTGGCTTCATAGCCTAAATATTTTTAGGTGCTCTACAACTAGAAAAATGGATCATACTAATTCTTCATAAAAGAAAATACTGACAATGTGAAAAAGCATAACATGTATTTAAAAAGAAAACATGGACTTTTAAAAAATTATTCCTCTCACATTTTATTCAGCTACCATTTTAAGAGAGTAATTATAGTTCAATCACTGTGAACAACCATTTGTGGCATTACTGAGGTCTAAATAATTGGGAGAGATGAGGAATATGGTATTTGGCAAATCCATGCAGGCTGTTATGAGATCTAATTGAAGTACAAAGTTTAGGAGAACTAAATAGTTCTGAAGAGTACAAAGTTTAGAAGAACTAAAGGATAACTGTCTCAGAGTGCTTTTAAGGTTTATTGCTAAAAGTACAGTATCAAAAATTACACTTTAAGTGTTTAAAAAAAAGATTAGACTGTTGTATACTTAATTCCTTTTGTTGTAGCTTAATTCCTTTTATAGAGACTCTTAAAATACAAAGTTAGTATCTGCTGTGGAATGAATGGAAAGGAGGAAAAATTGTAGCTGTGATATAGAATTAGTTTGACTTGTGTAATTCTTTGTTCTTTAAAGACAGGCAAAAGGAATTCATTCTAAGAATCTGTGTGAGAGACTTTACTAAATAAACCTTTTATTTCTGCTTTTAGTCAGCAGATAAGCAGCGAGCCTTGGAAGAAACCAAAGCCTACACAACCCAGTCATTAGCAAGCGTAGCCTATCTGATCAACACCTTGGCCAACAATGTTCTCCAGATGCTGGATATCCAGGCATCCCAACTTCGACGCATGGAATCTTCAATCAACCACATTTCACAAGTGAGACTTTTTTCCCTGTTTTTCTTTCTCCTCTTTGTTCTTGAAGTTACATAGCAAGTAAAACTCTCATTTGACATTTTGTGAATGAGAAAAATAGTCGCATTTAATACAGAAGAATTCATTTCGTCTCATATTAACTCTGGAAATGAGTCTCATTATGTTATTGTGTATCTGTGTTAGTGTGAGCATTTTACATAGCGGTCCATTCTGCATAAATGAAAAGCACAGGAAAATCACTAATGGAAAAATCAGACAGATTAAGCTTTCCAACTCCTATTTGGTGATTTTGCTGCACTTGGTATTTATTGGCTACAGGCACTTAAAAGAAAGAAATATGAAATGGATGACAAAAATAGTTTGCTCCTGGCTTTTCTTAATATAATGTACTTTGCAATTATATAAACAGAAGGCAAAATTCATGTTTCAAGTTTGCATATGGCTGCAGAATTCTTGCCATTTTTTGCAGTTTTTTCTGAGCAGCAATAAACTAAGCTGTTGTTATCAGGAACCTGTATCCCATCACCACACCAATGAGAGAGTTTTGACTGCCAGAATGGGCTGATGATAGATTTCTTGGAGGTTTACATGCCAATGATGGATTAAAAGAGCAATTATATTAAATCAAATATTATATCAAATTAAGAGCAATGATACAACACTTTCTGTTTTTCTTCACTGGAGTGTTCGTTGACATCCATACCCGAGTATTTTGTCTTATTTGACCAATACATTTTGGCTGCTAGGGTTTCTCAATCTCCATGTGATAATGTCATAAATTAAAATAAAGAATATTGAGGTATTTAGAAAGACATTTGAAAAGAGAAGCTGTGCAAGGTAGGAAATAAGCAGATTGAGCTGATCTGTTAATTTGCTGGTGCTGAAAGTGTTGCTAAACTAGTAGAGATTTGAACCAGCAAAAGACGTGAATAATTTTATCTTAATTTCCTGGGCTGAATTGGCTCACTGAGAGGTCAGATGAATTCCAGAGCAGGTGCAAAGGAAGGGGTGGGAAGGATTTTAACTTCTGATAGAAGTATGCTATGAGATTGCCTCTGTTATCTCTTGCAACTGCATCCTCAAAAATAAGCTGGGAAGTTTGATTTCTTCTGCTACATGCTTCTTGTTAATCCATGGACAAATCTATTATTTTTTTTTTCCCCAGTAAATGTCACAAATTACTCTGTGTGTGTGTGTGCATGTATATTTGCTATATATATGCTGTGTATGTTTGCTGTATGTATGCTGTGTGTGTGTGTGTGCGCGCGCGCACTTCTTGACAGGCTAATGCCAGCTGGCAAGTATTTCAGCTATTTGAGAGCCTTATGCAAAGGACAGTATACGAATAAAATATTCAGAGGTCACTGGATTTTGCAGTTTACAGATGTGAAGATCTCATTTTGTCATACAGTCTCTGTAAAGTAGTTTTTGGGGAGAGAGACACATTTTAAATTTTTTTTCCTTCTGAGAAGCTGAGATTTATGCAGATTGAGTTGTTAGGTTAAATTGTCTTTAGCATTTATAGAAAACGGGTAGTTATTTAAAATGGAGCACTAAATTGCCAGTTCCCAACACATAATGAAGATGTATCTGCCAAAATTAATAGGCTGAACTTGAACAACCAAAAGAAGTTATTTTTAAAAAAATATCACTGTAAAATTGAAAATTGAGTTGTTTTTTGTTTTGTTTTGTTTTGTTTTTGTTCTGGTTTGGTTCTTTGGAGTCTGCATCATCCATAGGTAGGATGCTCCCCAAATCTTCTTGGAAGAAATATTAGAGGAGCAGGCAGTGTTTGAATTTTGGATATTACATACACAAAGTGTATTGATCGAAGAAATTTTATGAAGTTGAATTCAGTATGCTCAGAAATTGCTTTATCCAATGATACCAGTGTTGTAGATGGTAACATTATCTATCTTATTTCAGTGGTTATTTTTCTTTTAAAAATTAATTTATTTTGTCAGTGTCTATGTAATAAATTATTTATTTTTGGAAAATTTGATAATAGTTCTCCTGAAACAAGCCTAACCTGCAGAAGACTCCCTCAGTCTTTTTTATGTTGGGTGTAAAGTTTAGTGAGCTGCTTCTAGTACCACTTAAAAAGCTTAATGGTATAATACCTCATTACCAAATCATTATTTCAGTCAGTCTGACTTGAAATGATTTCAGTTATGTAGAACAGAAATCAGGTTGGTAACTACCATCTGCTCACAGTGCATTGTTGCATTAATGTAGTAGCTATTGATATTTAAGTTTAGAAAACACCGATGAAAATTATGATACCTGGGTATGTAACCATCCTTTTAATTCTGTTTTGGAATTCCACATGTTCTCCAAAGGAGGGAGCAAAATAATTTGGCTCTTTAGTAAGAAAACTTTCAAAAGTGCTTGTTTTGTTCAAGTGTAGCTCAAAATGGAGAGAGACTTGATTAACTTTAGAAGATAAAATATTCTACTTCTCTCTTCGTTCATAGAATGACAATTTACATAACTTTCTGTGTTTCCTTCTAAATGCCAACTTCCTCCAAGAGCTGAAGGGGAAGCTGATAATAATTTGTGGGTTTTCAGATTATACATAAATCCTGAATAAGGAAATTGTTACTATTGAAACTATTTTTATGCAAGTGATTAAATCCTGTTGGTTTAAAATGTAGGATTACTTTGATTTTTATCTGAAAGCTGATGAATCTATTCTTACTTGCCTTCTTGAACCTTGTCCAGAACTAGCTGTTATGCAGTGTTTCATATTTGGCTGAAAACTTAAATCCTAAATACAGATAATCTGTATAAGTATTTATACTTGTTAAAAAATTGCATTGAAGTTTTCAAGTTAGCAGACACTGTGAAATGTTGCTAATGTCCATATTCTTTAAATTAAAATCTGGCTGATTTTCAGATTTTAATATTTGTATGATGAGAAATATTTTTTCAGGTTTAGTTATGGAATACTCTTAGCAAAATCATCCTTAAAACTCTTCTCTGCTGCTAATTCTATAAACAAGCATGTTATCACAAGGACAAGTGATAGCGATGAGGTATCTTCGGTGTCACTGCATGGTGGAGAAATCTGCTTCATCCTCTTCTTGCAGAATCTGACTCCCATGATATTTGACATTGAAAAGACCACAGATTTTAACTTCTCTGTAGTCAGCAGGTGCTTCTTAGCTGAACTGCAGCAACATTTGTGAGCTGGTTGGTCTCTGCAGGGAAGCTCACCTGGACCTTCAGTTGATGAGTCAGTAAAGGCTTGGAACCATTTTCAGTTGTCTTATTCTTGCAAGTTACAAGGATAACCCAACTCTTTCAAAAATGGTAATGCAAGTCTAATTTTCCACAGTATGTATTACCCTTTTTTGCAGCAGGTAGCTTTTCAGCATTTTTGTATCATTATGACCTCTTTGTGTGTAAATAGCATAAAACTTGAGGCAATTGATGTCTCATTTCTAACATGTCAAAATCAGACAGTTACTAATTTTAAAGTAATAATCCACATTTCAAAGTAATTTGCAGTTAGTTTGTTTAAATTCTATCAAATTAGATTAAAAAAGATAGAACTCCAGCAATGCTATCTTCTTTAGTAGCAGGTTAATCTGCGTTCCTTTCTCTACTAACCTAATACCTCGATGTTACTTTCTGCCATTTTTGTCGGTGTCTTAGAATCTTGTGACTCCAGTAGTCTACTAAGCAAGAAAATTAATTTTTTTAAAAACCTCCCATTAAAATGCTTTTAAATACAATTTTAGGAGTATGTACTAGAATTAGGTGCCGTTTTTATACTGAGTCATTCCATAGCTATTCAAATTAAAAGAGATGTTCTTAGTCATCATGCAAGACAATTCCCATTAGATAAGCTTCAGGTTTTAATTATTTTTATGCATTTCATTGTTTGTTACTGTAGTCATGTCTCACTGATCACCATAGTCCGTAAGGAAACTGGCTGTACTCACAACTCCTATGAATAATTAAAAAACCCATGCTTTTCATTCATGGAAACCAGTTTTCACAGTGCCAAGATACCATCGCTACAATGATATGTGCATTAAATATCTGTACTCACATTGTATTTATAGATAATTGCATAAGAAATACTAAAAGAACATCTTAAAAGTTGCAGAGGTCAAGAAAGGAAGAAACCATCTTGCTAACACTGCACTAGTTACTTTACTTTGTTTCTGATTTGTAGTTTGAAATTAAGGCTCTGAGACTAGTGTCCAAGGCATAAACTAGTTTTGAATGACCAGATTATGATCCATAAGATACTGATGTTTCAGTACATTTGAAACATCATATAACATTTAAGGTGCAGCTGTTGTTGCAATTAGCAAATGGTATCAGAGGCCTGTGAGACAAAGAACTTACACTGGTCAGTGTAATGTTTCTGCAGTGGCATGTCCAGATCACAGATGAAGTCTGAAATAATCATAGAGATTGAATTCTTCAGTGGTATTAAACATGAGACTGTCCTCCAAGTTGTTGAAATCATATACCATTAGCTTATCAAGAAAGTAGGTACCTTCTAACTCCTCAGCAGTTGAGGTGAGGATTCTGTAGACTATCTCTTTGGTATGACTGCTACTTCTTCCAGAACTTCTCCTTCCCCTGTGCTGCAGAAGAAAAGGTCTGGCACAGAGAAGGGATAAAAACCTGTGATGGAAGATAAAATATTGAATCTTACCCTGGTGCAAAATGGTACACTTTTGGTACTCTGGCCTGGAACATGTTTATATGCTCTGCTTGCACTGATGCTTGTACAGTCAATGATGTTTTCAGAGCTGTTTTAAGCACTATTGTGTTTGAGGACCTGGTCATCACAGGGAGCTTCAGGAAGGACTTTGGCAAAATTAGTTGAAAAGGGGTTTAGTTGTTAAGTATTTGTGGAACTATATGTTTCAGAACTGTGAATTCTACAGAGCCAAACTGCCAAATCTGGGTGGGTTTTTGTGAGGCTGATAGAGGATAAGTCCCAGATAGTTTGACTACACCTATTAAATTTCAAATCATTGCTCAAAAAATCTGAACTTTCCAAAGTGATGGTTGCCTTGAATAATCTTTTTTTCTGTAGTTTTGTTTTAAGAAATAGCTGTGCAGTTTTAGTGGAAACCTTACATTTCTAGGCAGGTGGTACTAGAGGTGGCAGAAGTGTACATGACAAAGCTGTATTCACTGCTTAATTTTAGCAGAGTTGCAAGATATTGAAATATTATATATATGATA
>NW_010181777.1:0-4056 GCF_000695765.1 Mesitornis unicolor
CGGGGGCACGGCTGCTGTCAGGCTGGCGTTAGCCGGCTGCAAGAGCAGGGAGGAAGAGGTCTTCAGAAGTCACCAGACAGTTTGCTGCTTCAACAAAACAGAAGGCAGAGCGGTGTGTATCGGCACTGCGGGCTTTCGGAGTGTGCGACAGTGGCGAGTCTCGGGCCGCCGGGACGAGGCAGGCAGGACGCGGAACCACACCTGGGCATCCTCCCTCCGCCAGGGTGGGGCTTGCTGCCAGGAGCCTTAGTGCTTGAGACGATAGACGTGCACTCTGAAAGTACCCTTTCAAAGGAAGGGTCAGTCAAAGCATTAATCTCAAAATGCTGCAGCAGTTTCAGGTAAGTCCAGAGAGATGGAAAAGGATGAAGAAGGAAAGCCTAAGTGCATCAGGAGGAACCAAGTCCATTCACAGATCTAAATGAGCCATCTCTTCATGCATAACATCACTACCGTACGGGTACACCTACTTGTACTATAAGCAAACTGGGCAGTTGCTGGTTTAAGTGATGAGACAAAATGGCAGGCCTTCCAGAAGTAGTTGACAACATCCCTCTAGCTTACACTGTTTAATATTACAAGCAAGATGGCATTTTTGCATTGTCCTATTTTTTCCACTTAAACTTCAGATGTTGGCAAATTCAGGCTAAGGGAGATGCACTCATGTGTGAGATGTTTCTTTCCTGACCTGTTTAGCGAACTGAAAAAAGTAGATGGAATGCAAATAAAAGCACAATCAATGTGTGAAAAATCAGTACACAAGAACATCTTTCAAAACAAAGTTGGGCTTTTTTTTTTCCTTAAAGACGGGTATATATCCTAAACATAAAAATTACTTTCCAAAACCAAAGAGAAGATGTTTTCAATTTCTCTTTAAAATGTAAAAACAACATGGAGCCCTTTACCAAAAATAGTTTATTGCACAAAACTTTTGAAGGAATTCCTATGCACAGTATTTTCATAATCAACATGCTTTGTATGATCATAAACATTAATTGTACATAGTGTAACTCCTCCATCCCCTGGGTTATCCCACTCAAGAACATGAAATGATGAACTTCTATCTTCACAAATACAGCCTAAGCAGACATTATTGAATGTCATGTATAAAACATAACAATATTTTCTTTATTATATCCAGAACATCTTTCCCTCCCCTAGAAATCTGTGCATCTGTATTGGAATTGAGGCTGCCCTACTGCCCAAGAGCTACAAGTGTTACACAGTAGTAGGAGACAAGTGATCAGATGACAGCTGATGAACATTAGTAATTACTTTAGACTGTAATTGCTTTCACATGAAGATATTTAAAGGCTCTGGTCACAGCAAGTTACATGCAACTATTCACACTTCTCCAGCAAAGTTAATAAAACATCACAAGCTTTTGCATCACCAGTAGTGAATTGGTCATCTTTAATTTATATTGGATAATACAATTCATCCTCAGAGCACCTTCAGTGTTGTCCTAACTAGCATTAAAACACCCGTTCCATTGCAGCTCACTCCCCTGAGGAATGAGTAATCCATGAAAATAGGAGCACTAGAACTTTCTTTCTGGATATATTTCTTTACTTTCAGATTTCAGCTAGGATATTGCCTGAATGAACAGTACGGGATCAGATCCTCCCATTGCATGAGTGGGTAAGGGGCTTGGCTGATCCCAATACAGTGCACAAGTATTTCCAAGAAATCTGGAAGACAACAGAACGGAGCATTGTGCAACATTCAGCAACACCAGAGAGTCAGTAACTAACACTTCTTTCCACTGGAGGGGTTGCTGGGGTTTTGTTGCCCCTCCACCCCCCTTTTTTTTTTTTTTTTTTTTTTTTCAAATGCAGAGTTATTCAAAAGTCTTCCAAACACCTTCTGAAAATGTAACGCTGCACCATTTACCAACTTGCATCACTTGGGAAACATTCTCACACAACAGTGCTTGAAAAAGGAAAATAAAGTCTTTACGAGATTATTCTTAAGTTTCTAAAAACACATCAGTATTAATGAGGCACTGATTTTCCTCTCATGCATCTGGCAGTGCTGTGACAGGCAGAGGGGAGGCAGTTTTCATTCCTGCAACTAGTCTGTTTTATTGCCTAGAGAGCAGAGACCCGAAGCTTTGTAGAGCGAGCGTGCTCAGCCTTGGGGTGAGGCTTTCTAATAAAACAGCAAGTATTTCTCTGGATAATTAAGAAACATAGCTGATGAGCTTCAGGCAAAGCCTTGCCTTTATCCCACGCTACATGCTCCCTCTAAAAGGCTTCTCAGTGACTGCCATAACTTAACTGACTTGGTACCTCACCAGATTTAGATCCTGAAGTCCAATCATCTGTCCTTCATTTAAATAAATGGCATGGTGCTTCTGTGTATAGAAAAAACAGGTGGTGAATATAAAATGAAAATATACCCAGTGTCCAGGTACTTGAGAGAGACATGGGTGGGTCAATGCACAAATCTAATCTGAGCACTCCCTCACCTTTAAAATGAGGAACATGTATCTAAGGCTACTTGACTGTATAAGCTCAGATGTTTTTATAAGAAGACGGTGAGAAAATGCAGCACTGCACTGAAAACAGAATGCAGTATTGTTTATTGATATAACGAGACCAGATATTCTGAAGAACTATAAAGGTTTGAACAATTCTGGCTTCTTTGATAACAGATAAAACCTTTATCCATACAACTTTTGCCAAACGTAAGAGATTAAAATGTAATGGATTCTTAACTGTAGGCAGTGTATTTACCAAAGTGAACAGCAATGATAACGCTGCACAAGTGTTATTTTATTTAAAATCCTGAACATTTGATAACTTTTTTGTACTGAATATATTATTCATTATATAATTTCAATTTTGTTCTTTAACAGTACCGTGTATTTTTGTCTTTGAGCTTAATATCCAGGTAACTTGAAGAACATGACAGCAGCGAGATAATCAGTACCATTTACTCTGCAAAGTAGACTGCAGCAGTATGCAGACATTAACGTGTCTAAGCTAGTCTAATGCTTTTAACTTCTGTTTGATTTGGTAATTCTGTATGGTGGGCATCTAATGCCACACTAATGCATTTTTTCCTTCACCAAATTCAAAACCTTGACTTTTAGCATCACTTGACTTTGATCCCAATAAAATGTACGTTCAAATCCAGTAGCTGAGGGGCATAAAATCAGTCAGTATAGACACTTTAGGTGGACTAGAGCTTGAACTGGTAATTATGAGAAATCAGACTTTGGATAAATATGGGTGGGTTTCTGGGCTTTGTTAGTTTGCTTGCTTGCTTATTTTTTGCCTTACCACTAAGCAAACTGCAATAATTTTCTCCCCCAACCAACCAAACCCATCCAAAAGCAGCAACAATCTCTTTGGAAAAATATATTAACCAGACTTCCCCCATGTCCCGAGCCACTTAATCTACTTGTACTTACTAGAGCTATATTTTTTTTAATGTCAACCTACAGTAGATATGATTGAACTGTTTCCTTATGTTTTAAAAGACAAGAACATGCTAGTACATGAGTTGCCACTAAATCTTCCAAATAATCTGTCACATATATTTTGATTTGTGCTTTAGCACTCAGCACATTAGGCAAAGCAGTATCTCCACACTGAATTTTTGAATAAGGAGAGGGTGGGCTTCTCACTCATGCAACAGGACCAAAGGTGAAGGAATCTCAAGTGGGCTGCTTTAATAATAACCCAGTCAAGGTGCTCTGCAGAAGGGCTGCCACAGTACCAACATTTCCATTCACTGTCAACACCTTGTAACAGAGGGTACAAAAACTAGAGGAAGTGTGTGGGTGAAGATAAAGCTAATAAAAATAATAACTGTATAGGCATTATAATTTTGTCTTTTAAAGTAAAAATAGTAACATTTCTAAAGCTCTGGCTTTGGGGGCTAATTTCCCCAAGCCATTTGTACAGTATGTCAAAAACCAGCAAACTTAAAAGTAACATTAAAACAATGATAGTAACAAGAAAACCCTCGTCAACATTAACTTACAGTACATAAGCATATTAAAACAGATATTCAAAGTCAGAAAATTGTGATTTTTTTTCCTTTTAT
>NW_010181778.1:0-38054 GCF_000695765.1 Mesitornis unicolor
GGGGTGGGGGCGAGGGGCGGCCCGAGGAGATGCGCCCTGACCTTGGGCAACGCCGAGGCGCAGCCGGGGTGGTAGGAAACCAGCGCCTGCAGATGCTCGGTTTTGCTATAGGCTTCGTAGCGGAGATTCCTGTCCCGGCGGACATCGCCCTGCTTGGTCACTACAAAAAAAAACCAACTCCGCCAGTCTGATGATGTTAAATTTGCTTCCCAAAGTGCCAACTTGAGACCACGTTTAAATTCCTTTTACGTAACGAGTTTTCTCTTAACCGCCCACTATTCGTTTGCTCAAAGTATGTAGGGAATCCTAGGGTCTTTCAGAACTGTTACCTGAAAAAAAGCACCTCTTCTTTTAATAACTTGCAGCAAATTAAGATGATTATTATGAAAGAACTGTTATTTTTGTCTTCAAGGGGAGAAAAATGTGTATGTATATGCTATGTTTTTTCTCTTAATGCGTTAACATCAACTAAAAATAACTGAAAAGCAAATAAAAAAGATGAACATGTTTAGAACCTAGGTGCCTGACAGAATGTAAATTTTGAGGCTATTTAGTATGACCAGCATAAGGTAAACTAAGTACCAGCTTCGGAACTGACTCATCTGTGTGCCCGCTTGCATCTCTGCAGGACCAGAGCCATAGGTATTTTTACCAAATTCCTACTGCTGCGAAGCTGTCTACCACGAGTTTTTATCAAGATAAAAAATTCTGGTAGTTGGTGGCTTTCAGTGTTTTTCAGAGGTTAGGAAGATGGTGGCCCCTGACTTAAGATCTTACTGAGTTCTGGTGTGATGTCCTTGCAAAGGGAAGGACATGCTCCTGGCAACAGACCTTCATCTGCTTCGTGTGCACAGTGGCTGAGAAACTCTGTGTTGTGTGTGGATGTTTCTATGCAAAATTAGATTCTCACTAAACCAGTTGGGTAGTTAGTGGTATGCTATCTAAGCTGCACAAAAGCAACATTTTTATTGTTAAAGATTCTTTTGTAGCCTACAACACTCTGCATACATACCATAAAAGAGCTTTTGAAAGGTTTGTTTTGGTTTTTACCTTCCACCTAGCACAGCAAGTACATTAAAACCACACTAAAAGATGCATGTGCCCTTTGAGCCTGTTTTTTGCAAAATTGCCTTAATTAACTTTGAGCAATGGCTGGGAAATAATACAGTAGTCTGCCTGTGCCAGCAGAGGTGGGAAAAAGCAGTATGATGATTAGATACCCTCCCTGCCTTTTACTCTTCTTCATCTAACTCACGCTGTTTGCGTGCTGTGTGTCTCCAAGATCATGAAGAGCAAATGCACAGCTGTAGTCAAGCAGTAAGCATGTAATTTGCAAACTTTTTCTAGTGTAGCGCAGGGGATACAGACACCAAGTACTTTATTAAATAAATACAACCTTAGAATAACTCTCCACCCTTTTTAACAAGGAAATAACCATCAGAGAGATGTATTACAGTGTGTGCTAGTGCTGTTATTACTGTACAGCTCTGTCTCTGCTTCAGGCTTGCCTGCTGAGGAAAGACTCTTGAAATGCATAGCAGAACCTTCAGTGTTGTGGGAGTTGAGGTGGCACGGAGCATACTTGGCTTCTTGAAGGCTGTGGGAATTGGATCGCTGTCTTAGCTTTTGGTCCTGTGTAGAAAATAATCCCTGAAATACTAGAATAGCTTTAAGATACGCAGATTCTTAGGAAATACATAGGAGTACTTTTATTTATTAAGTTAATAATTAAAACTGTAAAAAGAAGAATGTTTAGCTCAGTTGATTAACAAACTCTTTTTAGTTTTCCCCTGCCTTTCTATCTAAACAGACAGCATGTGCTTCTTCAGCGACCTGGAAAGGCTTCAGAAAGGGCTTCTAAATAATTAAGTAGTAAACAGCATAAGAACAAGTCTTTGTAGTGTAGAAGCACATTTAGACAGTGAAGAGTTATGAGAGGAACTTAAGTGGATGTTGCACAGAAAGAACTGAGAAATGTAGGAAAACGACTGGGGTGAAAGCTGTCAGTGGCGCAGTGGCTGGCCTAACTGCATGGCAATTCCTTTTATAAGAAGTTTTCCTTTAACAGTGGTAAAATGGGCTGTGTCAAGGGTTTACTGGGATCACACTTTTCTCCAACTTCATGGGCCTTACTTCTACCTGAACAGAAATTTGTTGAGGCAAAGTCCTCTACACTGCTCAGCAGGTAGGAAGGGATGCAAACAGCTGCTGTTGCACCTTTGCCGCTCCTTCAGCCTTTGGCTGGCCTTCATGTTGTTAATTGGCTGGCTTTTGATAAGGATAATGAGGAGAGAGTTCTGCTGTGTGTGGGATCAAAATAATGCTTGTTGGTTATACTTTAGCTTTGTATAAACTGAAATTAGAAATCTGCATCTCTGCAGAGCCATCTGTGCCTTTTTGTTATCCTTCTGTAAGAGTTTTAGGAGAAAGTAGACTTAAAAAAATCTTCTGTTAGAAAAGCTGTGCTGAAGAGTAAAATTTGTAGATTGGATGAAGCATATCTGTGTTGGTCTCAGTTTTGCCAATTCCTTAGCTCTTAAAGTAGAGCATCAAAAGCAGCTTTATTTTTTAAGAGACTGTTCTGACAACAATTCAACTGTTTCATTTTACTTTTCTCCCATCTGTCCTTCTTAATTAGAAGTTACAGCAGCCCTGAAACCGAAGGACAGCTTTTGAATTCCTTTGTCCAGTATTTTGGTGACGGCCTTGGCAGGAAGATTAAAAGAATGCCTTTAATTGAAGAAACTGTTCTGCCTGGGGACTCGCTCCTTACTCTGCCTGTGGTGGTAATAGGTGAGGTTTTTTTTGCTTCCTTAAGATTCTCCGTCACTGCCATTGCCTTTATAGACCTTCTGCATGAAGTAATTAATCATTAAATAACTAATGCTTAGCATCCTTACAGTGAAGACATACATTAGAGTAATAGAGTTGTTATTATTAACAACAGCATAAAATGATGTTAAGGGACTTGATATTGGAGTATATTTTGAATTCAAATTTTGCTTTGAGAAAGTAAGCTGCATTATTTGGCAGCAGATACATGAGTCTTAATGGAAGAACTGTTGTTTCTAGTGTTGATCACATAGGGTTTGATTAATGTGATACGTCTGCTTCAGGATGCATGGACGTTGTTGATGGTGCACTGGTAGAAATTTGTGGGGTCAGGTGGGGCAGAGTAAAACATAATGTAAAATGTGTGCTGTTTGTTGATTAGATGCTAACCTTTCTCATCAATTGCCTTTTTCTTTGTGGCATCCGTCACTAACATCTGAATATTGTCCCATCTTTTCCAAAATGAATCCAAGTCAATTCAAACAGATTAAAACAATCGGTTATAGTCTTGATTAAACAGTTAAAGGCTTGTCCTTGTAAAATGTTGCTGACTGACAGGATAGCAGACAGAGCAGGCTCCTTAGGTGCACAGCTAATTGAGAATCCCAGGATGATTTGTATTGGGCCAAGGTTTTTCAGCAACAGCTGGTCACCAGCTCCTTACTGCCATGACTTGATGAGGGATAAAGGAAGATCTGGAGTAAAAGGGGTTTGCAATAATCTAGTCCAAAGCTGCTGAGACTTTAGCAAACCAACAGCTTTAATTATACCTGCAAACAAGCAGAGATTGCAGAGAATGGTGTTTCAGTGTTGTGTGCTCACAGTAAATCTCCACAACTTTGAAAGGTTGGTGCTTGTTCAGTGCCTGTTCAAAAAGCTCTCTTCACGATAGCTTAAAATAGTGCTCATGTAATACACTTACGTGGATGTGACAGACATGAATCACTCGAGTTCTGCATCACAGCGAAGAGCAACAACTTCCTGGGCGTTTTGTCAACTTTAGTATAGGTTTGCCATATGGTTAATGACTCAGTTTTCACTAGTTTTGCAAATATGCATTATGGAAATACCTGTGCTCAATACTTATTTTGTCTAGAATGCCTTTCTGTGTGCTGACACCAAACACAGCTGCCTTGACTATTTCTCCTAGAAAAACAAATACGTTGCCCAAACGCTTTTTTGCAGATATGTTTTAGATACTTCACAAGCTGATCTTCTCCATTGGCAGCCTATTATCTCTAATTCATTGGCTGTCTGAAGAGCCTTAAAAAAGGTCTAAAATAATTTAGTAATGTAGAATGCATAGATAGTTGTTGTCCACACATGTGTAAGCAGTTAACTTGATGATGGAGCTATAATATACATTGGCCTTTCTTTATCTTCACCATCCCCTTTTTTTCTGTATGATGTCCAATTTAAGGTTTGATTCTAAGCTTGTGCTGTGTATTGTACTGCAGTTCTGCATAGAGTAGTAAGCTGATTTGGTAATATTAAGTAACTTCTGTGCTGGACCTGTCCTCAAGAAATTGGGAAGAAACTAATAAATTCCATTTGAATGAGTTGAGATTGAAGAATTTCATGCCAGAGCTCTGTGTCTAGAGAATGTTCTGTGCTAAACACTTTAATCTTCTGCACTAGTTTTGATACTTACTGTGTAAACACAATATTTTAAATTCTCATCCAAATAACAAGGGTGTTATGATGTTTGGTGTTGATTATTTGCTTTAAATTTAGACTCATAATTTAAAAGCAAACTCCTCGGGTATAAAATTCTTATTTCAAAAAGCCTTTTTTTTCCCCCCCACCAAGGGAAAATCATAGCAAGTCTAATTGCAGGCCTTGCAGCTGAACCTTCATCTTGTGTGTTCCTGAAAGCATATCCACAAGGGAATTTATTTCCCTTGGACTCAATCTGCTGAAAGAATAGGAACTAGTTTTGGATGGGCTCTCAGGATGGTCCCAGGGGAGTGGCTAGGGAGCTCAGTGACAGTAATTCACCTTAGCATAATCCCATCCTTAGTAATTTCCTTGTCCCTTGCCTGCCTTTGTTTTTGGAACTTTTGTTAGCCATTTGGTTCTTTTTAGTCCTACACAATAGGGATAGTTTTTTAGCACACCATCCTTGGAGATGGCACACATTTTTCTCTTTTCATTGTGGACATAGCTTCCTTTACAGCCCAGTAAGAAAAACTAAATCCAGCAATGCATTTGTAACAAGAAACAAAATTCTTTACTGTGCACAAGATAGAATTTTAAAAATAGTTAAGAATTTACTCAGTTGTGGGAATGCTTGTAAACTGTAGGCATGATGAGAGTGTTTTCACAACTTCATATGTTTTTGTTATGGATAGTTTCAGCGAATTGCTAAGATTCTCTCATCCATCTCATGTGGCAAGTCAGTGACATGAGGGGCTTGCATTTTCTTTTAAGCTTTAAATTCCTGGACTGAAGCATACCCAGCTGTCTCATGCTGATCTGTTTGTGGGAGGGTAGAATAATGTGAGGGTGAGGGTTTTTTCAGTGTCTGAAAGATGCTTTACAGTCTTTTTTGTAAATGGCAAAATTGGAGTCCAAGTGGTGTGGGAAATAATATAGACAGGATCACCAATATTTAAACTTTTTATTACAGACTTTTGATTTGACTGTCTTGCAGATTGAAGTGATGGAAATCCACGGCTTTCCTAGACAGTCTTTTTCTAGTGCTTTATGGTCCTTACAATACACAGGCACTCTAATGGTTTTATTTTTGCCTCCTTATTCTGGTGCAAAAACTAGGTCTTGCGTTAGGAGCCATTGTGCAGTCTCACATCCTTATTTGGGTTCTGGGCCATCGGAGTAAACATGCTTGTTAAAGACTTCTCATGCCTTTGAAGAACTCATCTGTAGTAAGCCTACATGATTTTTTTTGTAGCCCATCCCTATGATTAGTCTACACACTCAGCATTGTAATAAAGAACGGGCTATAATTCTACTGGGGACCAGTGATGAGTGTAGCCTGGTGGAGGAGGAAAAAGAGGTCCAATGTATGAAGAGACTGGGAATGAACAGGGTTTCAGCAAACTGATGGGGAATTTAGGGACTGGGAAATCAGAAAGTGGAGAAGAGACAGGCATTGGAGAAGTGAGATTGTTAACGGGTGATGGAAACCCTGTGTGCAAAGGTGATGGGGAACAGGAAATGACAGGTGAACTCTTGACAGTAAGAGTCAAAATGGTAGGAAGTAAGAGCTAACATCATAACAATGAGTGCTGTATAAAAACATGAATAAATCATAACTTTGTCTTTAGCCCAGAATTTGAATAGTGTGTGGTAAATACCACGTGTGCCACTCTAGTTGGAAAACAAAGACAAAATACTGAATAGTGCCTCATTAGGAGAACACTGTGCTTTTCATTCAGCTAATGAGGAAGAGGAGCTATAGGAGTAACTGTACGTATCACACGTTTAAATTCTGTATCATAGCACGTACTTCTATGACTTTAGCTTTCCCAAGCTTTCAGTATCTGACTTTGCAACATGAACATTAGTTCTGTTTTTACATGTTATAAATATGTTTAGTACTAGTCAAATAAATAGAAGTAATTATGTAATGGTAATGTTTAGGTCTTATCCATTTCACACCTTTAATAACAATTTGAAAATAAAGTCAGTCTATTAAAATTGCAATAATGCACATATGTGAATTATAAAATGCTACAAAAAGGATATAGAAAGGTGTTTGATATTGTTGCTGAACAATGAATGTGGTCTTACATGAGTTTCTTGTACTTTACTGCTTATCTACTGTATCTCGTACTCAGCTTTTGCATTGCTGTTGTGCTGTGCCTGTAATTTCTCATCTGACTTGCTGTCTTCAGCCTTCTGCTTGTCCCTTTCTTCCTTCTATTTTCTAGGCAGACTTGAAGAGCATATACTCAAGATTGTCTTTTTGTTCTGTGTTCTGTAGTACCCAGTGCAAATGGGAATGCAAAGTTGTAAGATGGCAGTAATATTCATATATCACTGAGATTGACAGGCAGACCACATCTTATCCATCAGACCATTTTCACACGAGAATAGTGAATTTTACGTACTAAATTATGAAACTGCACTTTGTTTCATGGTGTAAACAGTCATACATACATTTCCTGTAATCAGAAAAAGATTTTGCTTGGTTTATTTGGAGGAAGTTCTTATGGTAGGCTTCATTTTACTGTCAAGTTTTTAGGCTGCTTTGAGTCAGGACAGTATCACATTGTACTGCTTTAGGATGATTTTGTTGCTGCTTCTTCAGTGACTTAAAAACTTTAGATTACTGACATTTTTACTAAAGCAGTAACTTCTTTCTTTAATAGGAAATGGACCTTCAGGAATTTGTCTGTCCTACCTGCTCTCTGGATACAGGCCGTATTTATCTCCTGAAGCTATACACCCAAACCCCATTCTGCATACGAAATTAGAAGAGGCTCGACATCTTTCCATTGTTGATCAAGTAAGCTTTGGTTGCCAAAATCTTTTGGCCTGTTTTTCCTACCTGTAAAATAGAGCAGTGTATACCTTCTTCAGTGCCTTGTAACAAATTTTATGTAGGGCACTTCAGATGAAAAGCAATGCATTATACAAAAAAATTCTGCAGATTGCATTGTGAAGAACCAACCTACTTACCTAATAGTAATTCTAATGCATTACCAAGTTATTTTGCTATTCTGTTAATTTAAATATCAACTCATGACCTTTATATACAATTAGATCCAATTCTGGGGCATGTGGTGGCTTTTGTGGTTCTTGAGGGCTCTTTGTTTGCGGTGTTTTTTGTTTTTACAATCTGCCCTTTGTCATGTTCTTTCTACTTGCCAAAAATGTCTAAAGCACCACTTGGTCACTGAGTAGCTGATGCAGGAACACCAGCTTTCATGCCCTAGGATGTTTGGGCATTTCCATTAAAGAGCACATGCTTCTAACATACTTCAAACTAAAAATCTTCCTAAATGGTACAATTCTCATTAAGACTTCATTTGTAGTAACATTAGGGACATTATATATCCTCATAAACACAACCCATCTTTCTTTTCTGAACAGTATGAATCCTTCAGTGTTTGTGTCGCACTCACAGTTGTTCTTGTGCTGTATTTCTTATCCTTGTATACATCTAGTTTTTCTGTCTGATTTGATCAGTTAAATTTTCTCCCTATTTGTCCATTTGTTTGGCATGTTATGATTGTTTTCTGCTCACCTCATTATACTCCTGATGGGTTACTCACAATGCTATCCCTAACTATATTGCCTGTGTGACTATTTATTTGAAATACAAACATGCATATGTGTTTGTAGTGGGGAAGTTATTTGGCTTTGGGTTTTGTTTGGCTTTTTTGTGTTGTTTTGTTTTAGTGCTGTGCTGTCTGCATATAATCTTGACCTTAAGTCTCAAGGTTTACTTTTTGGCAGGAGATGAAGTTGCCTAACCTTTGGCAGCAGATGTTTCATGTACTTCATCCTCTCCCAACCTTCTGAGACTTTTCTCAGTTTAGAAAGCTAAAGTATTTCGTCTTTGTCAGCAAAAATTTGCCTTATGGCTAATGCTTTCTTCAAATCCCTATTCTCTCTTCAAGTATTTGCCATAGCATCATGAAGTTTTTAGAACACAGCTTTTTAATAGATGCTGAAATGTGTACATTTTACAGAGTTTTAGAAATTGTTCTCAATATTAACTGCTTTGTAAAATAAGCCTGGTTTTAATTAATTTTTAAAAAATGATACTTATAATACCTCCATTATTTCAAAATATAATAAAGCTAGTGTTGGAACTACCTAAAAGCTGTCAAAGGTTTTTCTACTTGATCTTTAAACTTAATGTGTTTAGATTCCAATCTTGCTTTATCAAAATGGGGTTCCTGGAAATACTAGCAATTCTTTGTAAAAGTAGTCTGCTATCTATTAGTATAAATGTTACTAAGTTGTTCTGATGTCTTAATATTTATCCCTATATTTATTTTTCAACAGTGAATTTCAAATACTGACCTGCCCTGGTATTAATGTGTTATTAACATGTAATTTTTAATGAAATGTATTATTCAGAGTTATAGCAGGACTGAATCATGGCAGTTATTTCTGAAAAGTGTTTTGATTTAGGTACTTAGCTCTACTTAAAATGGAGCTTGAACTAATTGCGTTTTCTGTTGAAATCCAACTTCTGTACTTCATAATAGCATGATGAACCATGAAAGCTGCATGAACACATCACTCTTTTCATACTTTAGGACCTGGAGTACCTGTCTGAAGGCCTCGAAGGACGCTCCTCAAACCCAGTTGCAGTGCTTTTTGATACGTTGCTTCATCCTGATGCTGACTTTGGGTATGACTACCCTCCAGTTTTGCACTGGAAGCTTGAACAACATAATTACATTCCCCATATAGTGCTTGGTAAAGGACCACCTGGTGGGGCTTGGCATGTGAGTAAAAATTTCATAACTTCTAGGGTAACTTGGTAATTCTGTGGTTTGGGGTTTTTCTTGCTAAGGCAAGAAAAGATAGTTTCTTTAAGGCAAGTTTTAGATAGTAATGGCAATTGCAGTTTCAACTGCTCAATTACCAAAGCCCAAATACATTGAGGAGATGAGAGAGGAAGGAAGAAGTTGTCTTTCATTTGGGGATTTGTCACCGTGACTGCTGTCTTACATGTATTCTTATTAGATTCAATTTAATGAATTATAATTAAGAGTATTTTCTTTGACCTTTTTTCTCTTGTCTGCATTGTTTCTAGGTGCTTTTATACAAAATCTTAATGTATTCATATGTTGTTGGTTTCACACTTTTTTCTTCTTGTTTTGTATTTAAAATAACTTTTAGTTTAATTTCTTCTCTCTTCACGTTCTACTTTATTAGATCATGTAGTTGCTCATTAAAATAGTATCTTAACTGTAACATGAAAATAGTTCCTCATCACTTGAGGTAATGTCCTAGTATTGTGTTATGTTCTGGTGTTTCATTGCTCTGAATGAGTACAGTGTGAAGAACTTCACTGTGGTTTATGTGAAAGTGTCCATTTGAAATGTATTCAGTCGTGCATCTTGGTTTTTTCTCCATAGTCCATGGAAGGCTCAATGCTAACAATAAGTTTTGGAGACTGGATGGAGTTGCCTGGCCTCACCTTTAAGGAGTGGGCAGCTAGCAAACGCAGGTAAAGATACCGCATAAATGTATTTGGGAAACCTAGTTGCTCTAAGAATCCAGATAATGTTATTTTAAGAGCTGGAAAACGTTCAAACTTCATTGTTCAAGGGAGGGCTTCTTGGTTTGTTTATTAAATTTATTTGAGTGCATTGAAAGCGTCCATATTAGCAGGATGTGTGTTTTGGTGGCATTTCACAAAGAAGAGCTGTTACTGTAAGCAGTTTTGATCAGGGTCGAGGAAAGATTAAGGGAGGGATTTAAAATCTATGAAAGTATTGGAAGTTCCTCTTTCAATGCGGATGCATCTTAACTTGCTGTGCACACTAGCTTTCTTGTAATTCAGGAAGTTGTATATTTCAGTATTTGCTTTTACAGGCAAAGCTGCAGCTTCAGAAATGTTGCTGTCTTTGAATTTTAATTTTAAGAGCGTAATTCAGTATTTCCCAATGCTATTTTCAAGTAGTAAGTTTCTCAGAAAAAAAATAGAGATGAAAAATGACCGTCTTGTGCAAGCTCACTGTTTTTACTTCAGTTATACAATTAGATCATGAAGGTCTGTGTCAGCAGATAAACATAAGAACACTCTGTATAAGCTGCTTCCAAAATTTTAATTTTACTTTCTAGCAAATGTAAAGGAATTGGTTCTTGTATCATCTATGGTAAAAGAAGAATTACTTGGGCATATGTCTTTAAGGGCAGACTTACTTATTTCAGGACAACATTGATAGTGAAGAAACTGCATCTTTGTTCTTTAATCGCTTTCTTAGATAACCACAGTAATCTTGCCTCCTTATTAACTGAAATCCCATAAGCTGCTTATTAACTGAAGCTAATTTGTTGATATTATAGTTTTCAACAATACTAAAAACAGAATGTTGACCTGTTATGCTACAATTAAACAAACATATTTATTGACGTTAATGAAAACTTGTAGTAATGTAAAATGCTTTCCTAAGTTTCATTGTCACAGGTGTCACACTGTCGCATTAGCTTCTTCAGTAAATATCTCATCAGGATATTCAGAGTAGAAACCTGAACATTTAAAAGTACATATGCTATTACCTTGTGATTCTATGAGAATGGGTATTCCAGTTTCTTGTAAATACGCTTTTCAGTAGCAATCCTGATGTTCACTGTTGTTTCTTTTTACTTCTTGCTAGACCTTACTTCTAAAGAAGCAGAAAAAAATCATGTAGCTGTTCAAAATAATTACATTTTCAGCTTATTTTTTATAAATGAGAATGCAATAAATATGAGAAAAAATAGCAGCAACGTTGTTTTTTTATTGGACACTTGGACATCATAATCCTGTTTTCATACCTGCTTTTTTCATTCCTGTGATATGGAACTACTTAATTTCATACTTGCTGAACTTATCTGTACACAGAGGTCTTTTGCAAAGTATAGTGAAGAATACTTGACTCCAGTAATACATTGAACCTAGAGTTCCAAAATAAGCACTTAACAATTACTATGATATTTAATTGCTTGTATCCTGAGTAAGTGTATTCTCACAATATTCTCAGTACAAGTTTAGCCAGTATTGTGCTGTTGACAGGCGTGACGCTAAACTGGCTTTGTAAAACACTTCCATACAGAGCTACCATGATACTGCAGTTTTGTTATGCGTAATTTGTTAATCACCACAGCACTTGACATTGAAAAGATTTACAACTATTAAAAAAAAAGTTAGATTGTCTTGTATATTGGGAATCAAGAGAAAAACTAAAACAAATTGAATGCATTTTAAGATACTAACTCAATGTCAGTTACACTGTGCAGATTCAATCCTCATAAATTTGACTATCTTATGGTATGTCATCTATGATATTCAAATTACCGATAAGGTCCAAATGTTAACTTGAACCATTCAATTTTGTTTCAGAAATATAAAGAGTGATCGAGTAACGCCAGAGGAAATAGCTTGTTACTATAAACACTATGTTAAAGTCATGGGCCTCCAGAAGAATTTCAGAGATAACGTTTACATAACATCAGTATCCAGGCTTTACCGAGGAAAGGACGATGGAGACAGAAGTCAACTAAATGAAAATATTGCAAAACAGCATTTGGAAATGGAAGATGGACAGGAATCACTGATTAAGAGAAACTGGGAGGTCAGAGGCTATCAGCGAGCAGCAGACGGTTCTCATGTGCCCTTCTGCCTCTTTGCTGAGAATGTTGCTCTTGCCACGGGAACCTTCGACTCTCCTGGCCGACTGCAGGTTGAAGGAGAAGATTTTCCTTTTGTGCTCCATTCCATGTCTGACTTCGGGGCTGCTATCAGCAAGGGAAAGTTACGAGGGAAGGCAGACCCTGTGTTAATTGTGGGTGCTGGACTTACAGCAGCCGATGCAGTACTGTGTGCCTACAACAACAACATCCCAGTAATCCACGTGTTTCGTAGAAGAGTCACCGATACAAGTCTAATTTTCAAACAGTTACCTAAAAAGCTTTATCCTGAATACCATAAGGTCTATCATATGATGTGTACTCAGTCCCACACTGTGGACTCCAGTCTACATTCTGCTTACACGAGTTTCCCTGAACACAATGTACTTTCCTTCAAGCCTGAAATGAAATGTGTTCTTCAGAGTGCCTCTGGACTGAAGAAAATTCTAAAGTTTTCCGTAGCCTTAGTTCTGATAGGTTCTCACCCAAATCTTTTCTTTCTAAAGGACCAAGGACATAGCATAGGTCACCACTCTAATCAGCCCATCACATGCAAGGGGAATCCTATAGAGATTGATCCATACACTTATGAATGCACTAAAGAAGCCAACCTCTTTGCTTTAGGCCCTCTGGTGGGAGACAACTTTGTACGGTTTTTAAAAGGAGGTGCACTGGGCATTGCACGGTGCTTGGCAGTAAGACAAAAGAAGAAACATGAATTTATTGAAAGTGGGGATGGTGGAGGTGATGGGGTACCATAAATGAGACATTAGAAACTGTTACATACAGAATTACAGACGTAGTCTAACAGAACACTCACTGACAGCGAAAGTTGATAGCAGTCACATCTCTCTTGTATACAAGTAACCTGCACTTGTGTTGCTTGGTAAAGGATGCTGATACCACAATACTTCACCTTTTCAAAATCCAAAAAATTGATCTGCTATTACAACTGATCTCTACTCAACTGGAATTGCTTCCAGATAAACAGAAAATGAGACTAACATTTATTGACCTGCCTGTCATCTCTTGCTCAGCAAAAAGGGCAGACTTCCTCTGTAAAAAGCAATGCCTACCAGAGTGGCTTTACATTTTAGTGTCAAATGTGACAAAATATTCTTACCATGGGATTAAAATAACTTCTAAAAGCAGAAAGCTTGCTTAGTACAAAGTTATTCTGATCCCAAGGCAAATTTGGAACCTTCTGCTTGAAACAAGGGTTTTATTTATTTGACACAGTAATACAGTAATACTTGAAGTGAGCACTTAGTAAAATGGTTTTTACTGTAAGAAGGATTTCTGTAAGCAAGAAGTATTCCTCAGCAGTTAGAAATGATCCTATTTGTTAATTGGAATAAAAGAATAATCATTTCTATTTAATCTTTAACACATGATTTGACACAATCAATTGGTGTTTTTCACACTATGCCTAGCATTGGGTGAGTGTAGAAAGGCTAATGTGAGATGTTCCCCTGCAGTGATATGTACATTTCTGAGAATACTCATTAACATAATAAAGTACTGATGTAAGTGCTCTTACTACAGTGTCAGTATAATGAATATCTAATGTACTACTGAAAAATTAAGTACATGAGAAAACTTAAGGGTTTTTTGCTTCCTAGCTCAGGAAGACTGAATGAGATCACTTGACTGATGAAGGTGGGTGATATTCTCATCTTACATTTGATCAGGAATTGGTTATTTCTCTTTTTTTTATTTTCAAATCAGCACATAACATTAAAACTATTTTAGCTTGCAGTTTTTGAAACTTGAAAAAGGGTTATATCTTACAGCCAGCTAACAAAATAAACAAACCAAACCTAAAAATACCATGCCATAGTTCCTATAAATTTTAAATCTTGTTATGAACGACAAAGACTTAACTTGTACCTACCTCTGAATTGCAGTTTCACCTTTCTGCTCCATAATGTAAGACTTAGATTTCATTTGCTGGGTTTTAGAGTAGTTAGTTTACCTAAATGCACTCGTGGGTAACTCACGATAGAGAGTTAAAGCTCACAGTCACAGCTAGTTAGAAAACTTAAGTTATCTTCCATGACTCTCAGTAGAGAAAAGTGCTTGGTTTTTACTGATTTATTACGAGACATTTTAATTCAGGTCCAATGTGATGGAATAGGTGTTAATTACTTTAATTTTTTGTTTGGGTTTTTTTTGTGTTTAAGGTATTGTATTTGCATGATTAAAATCTCTGTATTAGAACTTGAAGAGACTTTTAAAAGGAAATTAGGCTTAGACTTTCTGAAACTGCTAGTGCTTGCTGGTGTCCCAGCTGCCTAACTTTCCTAAGTTGTAGATACCTATATGCAATAAATGCCTGTTTTCTGTGCCTACTGAATTATGGGGTTCTGTGGCTTCTGCAGGCCTTTATGCGTCTGAGTAAGTTACTCAGTCATTCGATGACTTTGGACATAGAAGTTGAAAAGGTAAAGTGTGCAAGGATTAAAATGACTGTATTTTCAATGGAAGTCCAAAGTAATTTATGAAATGATGCTACTACTAATAATAAATTTTAGTTTAAAGCTGACTTAGCAGCATAAAAATAAACGCAAATGAAGCAACACAGTAACTTCTGCATTGCCTACATGGTTGGATTTAACCATGCATTGTCAATACTAGTTAAGATACCTTTTATACTGATATTTAAGCTGCTTTTAATTATGCTAAATTTTAGGCTTATGTTCTTCATAATTGAATTGAGAGTCTATAATTTTCCTTCTTTGGCAGAAACTGTATATATTAATCTGTCCTAAACCTGTGATACCTAATAATTTTAATTGAGAATCAGTATTATAAGTGCTAAATACTTGATTATAGAACTTTATTGCAGTTAATATATTGGGAATACATTGCACTGTGATTAAATTCCTTCAGTTCTGTGTCAATGTAAATGTCTGAATACAACATACTGTGGCATGCTACTGCTTTTTCTTTTGTCATGTGAAAGATTTAAAATACCAACAAAACAAAGGAAGCAATGTACTTAAGCAGTTACTTTGCAAAAAGGGGAAAGAAGCTTCAAACAGCCCAATCTTTAGCCTCAGCTGCCGCAGCTGCTTACAGGCTGTGTGTGTTACAGTGACAAATCTGTAGCAGACATTTTTGTCCTGTTTTTACACAGGTATCTTTCATTGCAGTACTACAGCACATTGAGGTTTAACGGGATTTTTTAGCAGTCTTGTCAGTATTTCTGAGATTAAAAAAATTGCATGTGAGACTCATTAGCTGGGCAGAGAAATTTTCTCAGTGGTGATGTTTATTAAGCCAGTTTAAAAATACTTTTTAAAGCCAAAGATTTATTTAAAATATAATCCTGTTTCTTCTAAGAATTGCTAGGTTTAAAGTTGTAGCTAACCTTTCTTATGTGTGGGTTTCTGATTTTTGAGAGAATTTCCTGTTTCTCTCCTCTTTGCTATTTTGAGAGAATAAGAGAAATAAGAATTCAAGCTTTGCCTTAGGATAGTTTTACCTAAAGCATTATATAGTACTTACTGCATTTATTGTTGGCTGAATAGTTGTCTTTTGAGGAAATACTTTGTTTCTCAGATTTAAAAAAATGCTATTTGAATTTCTTGTATGTCGTGATAGATCCCAGAAGGGAGACTGTTTGCTTCTTTCAGCAAGAAAGATAAGCTTCTAAAAATCATGGATTTAAAAAGGATGCTTACTACTTAAGCTTTATTACAAGAATACAATTTTTAGCTTAGCTAAAGGAATATAATTTGGATTTATAGAATTTGTAAAACTATGTAAACCCATGCTATGTATTTTCTAATAGGTTAGTGGGAAAATGTCTCTTAGATTTGGGTTTGGTTCTTACTGCTGAATGTGTCTCCTAGCTAGATTATTGCTAAGATTATTTTAGGTAGTATCCAGCTGTGATGAACGAGTACTGTGATTTGTTTTAGTAGTTTTCCCTCATAATCTGGGTTTGCCAGTGAATGTATAGAGAGTGTAGGTCCCAGAAACAGCACATATGCACTGAGCAAGGGACACGCAAGTGCATCCCACAGTGGTAGGTCCCTACTCGTCAGCACTTAGGGAATTGTTGGGGTGTACTGCATTTTCCTTCTGCCCTGGTTAGTGTTGGCACATTTTTTAATGATTAATTTCATAGAGTGTGGTTGCATAATGAAAAATACTAATTTTATAGAGGGAGGTGGCTGTACCTTCTTTCTCTCACAGCTCAAAAACTGAAAAGAAGGCTAGAGCCAGAAATCCAGAGTACTTTTCAGAGCTGGAGGAAATTAAGATTCAAGCTCTGATGCAGGTCTGACCTTCATAGCCAGCTTCGGGGAAGAAAAGGAGTCTACGTCGTGAAAGCCTGTTTTTAGGCGAACTGTTCTCGTGAGAAAGAAAGGGTGTAAAATTTGCAGACTTCTGGTGAGTCGTTACTGATAACAGCAATGACCAGTGAGGAATGGAGGAAAGCAGCAACAAACCTGAGCAGTACAAACTCCAAATCTGCAATGTGAATCCATGTAGCATGGACAGGCTGGTGTCTCCCATCTTCTTGTGTCAAGATCTGCATACTGTGCTGGAGCTGTTAGCCTAACGTGTTGCTGTACATTTTTAATTGGCTATCAACTGAAGTGACACTGAAGTGTAACACATACATACGAACTAGAAGCAATTGCGTTTGCTCCAGAAGCTGTAGGACTGGGCCAGTCAGGTGGTGAGCCAAGAGATCAGACTTGGTTGCTCTGGTACCACATTTTCCGTTTCTGAGAAAGCAAGTAGGTGTTTTCATGTAATAGTGGAATCTGTGCTGTAACAGTGCTTGACCCCAGACATTTCCAAACAGCAAGAGGTAGCGCACATATGCCTGTCCCTGCCATGAGGCGGCTGATTACTCAATTTTATTACCATACATACAGCAATGATTTCAAGTAAGTTATGGAACAAAAAAAAAACCTAACGTATTTATACTGGTACATTTTAATTTAGATAATATTTTATAAACTTACAATAACAATGTTCTGTCATCATTCTAGATTATTTTTTGAGGTAGGAGCAAGGTGGGCACACAGTACCTCAACTGGTGTGAAAGCTTTTTGGACACTTACTTCCCCCTTTTCCCCTTGCCCAACCTGAAAGAGAAGTCATGCTTTGAGATAACCATAATACCTGATGCTATTCAGCAAAAACACCCATTAACTGAAACATCCTTTGACAGAGAAAGGAAGCCTTTGGTAACTTCAGAGGTACAAATCTGAAGCTACAATATTGAATTATGAACAGCTCTCCTGAAAAAGACTATTTTGGGGAATATAGCACACTTAACATGTTTGAGTTTAGCTAATTTTTGAAGCTTGAATTACACAAGGAAGTGTGAGGTCAAGGATGAATTTGGTGTAAGGAACAAGGATTATGGGGGGAAGTGTTACAGTATAATTTAGTAATTATAGTGAAGTTAAGCACTGCTGTAAGGAAGGTTTTGTCTTTGCAGATGCTATGGAACATTTCAGCTTAAACAAACCTTGAATGTGAGTTCACATTGTACTTGTCAGCATGCTGGCTGATTTCCTCACAGCGATAATTTTGTACTTACAGGTCATATAGAAGCCAACTTCTATAACCTAGTGATCATCAGTAGTTACCAAAACCAGGAAAAAAATACACTTCGTATTCTTAGCTCTCATATCCTTTTGAAATGACTTTTCTGGAAACTAAGTTAACATAATATGTGTTTTCCTTTCTTTACTCTGAGATCACTGGCAATGTGCAAGTATCAGCCTATATTGCCTATAGTGGGTGCTTCAATAAACTAAAATTCAGCTTCATATTTCTGGACACCCCCTGAAGACTGACATGCCAGCATAAAGAAAATTAACAACTAGGTTTGTTGTGTATTCACAAAATATTACAGAATCCTGGCATTTTTAGGTTCCTTTTTTAACTAGGTCTATAAAGAAAACAGTAGTTGTCCACAAATCTTAAGCTAGAGACAAGGTGATCAGAGAGATTTAACACAGTTCCAGGGGATACGCTGAGGAGCAATGGGAAATGGTTCATTTGTCAGAAGTTTTGGTCCTAGAATCCAAACTGGTATCTGAACGCTGCATTGTTACTGTTTGAGAACTGATTTTGCTACCTTACGTCTACCTGGCACAATCTGGAAAGTTCACATTCTGGTCTCGCCTGTTTCTCTGTTAGGTCTGGTGTGCTGGCTGTGCACTTCCTGTTCTAAATGAGATAAAGGCTTATATTCATCTACGTATACGTTTGTTCTTGCACCCTGACTTGGAGGTAGTACGTAAATGTCATTTCCACGTGTCATGCCTCAGTGTTTCTGCTTTGGTTGGAGTATGCTTGGGTCATACCCTTTTTTAGACAAGCAATGTAAACAGGTACAGAACATCTGCTCTCAGCTGAAATATCCTCCTCCTGAGCTGCAAGCAGCTTGTGAGCAAAACCTCAGCTCTGAAGAGGTGATAAACCTACCTGAGGTTTGCATGCTATGCTTGTTCTACCTTCATATGTCAAATCTGGTAACAGATGGAAGGTTAAAGGCGTAATATTAAAAGTTTTGCCTAGAAGCCAAATATTTTAGTTTGGAGAACTGGGGAGCTCTTAAGACAGTGGGAAAACCAAACTGGGGGGGGGAGAGGGATTCAGAGAGCTGTAGTGTTTGGAAAGAGGGGAAAGGTGCTGGTTTTCATGGAAATGATGCTGTAGCCAATGCTTGAGAGAGATTCTAATAGTCGAGGCTGGGGCAGAGTGATGCGGGCAGAGTGCTAAAGGAAGTGAAAGCAGAGAAAGTTGCTAGTTAGGGAGATCCAATTTTGTCTGACAGTTTTATAACTATCTCACTGGAATGTGGTGATGGTGGCTACCAAAACATTATAAGAGGAAGAGTAAGGAATAAAGAAAGGCAATTCAGGTTTTGCCACATTTGGCTTAAGTTTTAAGCAGATGCCAGAATAACTGGACCACCATAGGAAGTTGCCAATTTGTAAATCAAACAAGCAGCTGTGGTTGTCGATAGGGTCAAGATACTGAACAAAGAGAAGGGTGAGATTGATGGGAGGGGGGAAAGAGAGAGAGTAAGAGTAAGGACTGAGAAATCACCTGTACAAGATGGACTGGTAATAGGAGAGCTGGAAGGCTGGAGGTGGGTCTATAGCAGAGACTTCAGCCACTGGCTCAGTTATGAACTGGTGTTTGATGGCAAACGCCTGGAATAGAGCCTCTCAGACACATCAGAAATTGAGGTAATGAAGGGGGCACTTGGGAGGTAGCCAATGGGGAGGTGATGGACAAAGGAAACCAAGCTGACTGCAAACACACTTTCAGTGTATAGGAACTGGTGCAGCGACACAAGAAATGCCAGCACTGCTGCACCAGCCCCCCCTCCCCATTCTGGGACAAGATAGGGAGCAACGGAAGGAGAGAAAAAGGCAGACTTATAGATATGATTGGACAGAATTAGAAAATAAACTTCAGCAGTGAGAATTTCTTGGCAGTCTTGCAAAAAAAAAAAAAAAAAAAAGCAGTGGCTTCCCCAAACAATGAAGGAAAGATGGGAAGTCAGCTGAAACTGATGCAAATTAAACTGAAAATAAAGCATGTTGTTCCTGCAGGGATACAGCACCCATCTGCTCTTTTAGCGGTGCATGAAGTAGTTAAATCTGCTTTAAACTGTGAATGCAAGTACTGAATGCAAGACTGTACTTGAAAAGCCTTGCTAATAAAATGTATATTTGGTTTATGTATTGTGTGCATCTCCTTCCTGTGAGCAGTATGAACAAAGATAACACATGCTATAAAAAAGAAATCTCAACAAAGCCTCAAATGAACTTTGTGTTGCACAGAAAAATGCAAAAAAAAAAGATCTAAAGATAAGCTTCTGCTTAGATGTATTTGTAGGTAAGAAGATAATTTTATCAAAAAAGTAGATCTGCTTGCAGGTTGTGGTTTGAGGCAGATGAGAGAAACCTTACATATCACGTCTGAGTTACTGAACTTTTTTAACCTTCTAAAGAAAACCAACAGCACACAAGATCTCTCAGAAAACTGGTGAGCTGAATGTTGAAACTCCAGGGCACAAACCCCACATAAAAATGGAGCATGCAGCTGAAGCTCTGAACTGCAGAATGCAAAGTTAATTGCCCTTGCTTATGCTCACAGCTTTTGCTTTACCTATACAAAAAAAACCCAAACCACTCTGTCCTTATCTCAGCCTCATGAGTTTTCTGGCAAATACTGATGTAATTTCTTGGATGCTCAGGCTCCCAAGGCTTAGATCATGTAATCATGTCCTTCGCCATCTACCTCAGAAACTAAAGTAACAGAAGGCCCAAACCAGTAAGCCATCACACATTTCCTCTGGAGATAAAATAGTGACAAAATAGGTGGAAAGCTTCAGTATTATGAATAGTATTTGTTACATGAGCTTGGAATTACAATTCATGCTCCTGGTAAAGGGTAGAGGTTTAGATGTCTAAGCTTCTTTTTTAGTGCAAGCATAACTTCCTCTTGAAATAGCAAAAGGCTCAGGTTCACCGATCTAGAAATTCTGGTTAGAAACCAAACTCTCATCGATTAGGCACCTTCAAGTTGAACCCAAAACAGGAACATACACTGGATGTACCTTTTGCCAAGTGTTGATCCTAACTTTTTTCTCAGCACCACTGTAGAAATCTCCCTTGGGAGAGCACACAGCTGCCTGGGAAAGACTGCAAAGAACTCTGAAGATGATGTTGCTACAGAGCAGACATCTCAAACAAGATCTGCAAAGAAATCACCATGTGTTTGTCAGTGGGCACTTGCCCAGTCTTGTGGTGGGTGAGTCCTCAGTCCTAGGACACTAAACAAAAAATAAGTATCAAAGCTGCTAATTCAACTGTCAGGGGAACTGGATTTGAAGAACCTCAAGTCATGTAATGTGAATAGAAGAGCAGCCTCACTGCGCCACCAGGGTTGCTTGAGCCCCAGCAGACTGCAGTCTGAGCAGCAAAGGACTTTGCATTTACTTTCTTGTAGAAGGGCTCCGTACTTGGATCATTTGAGAATTTCTAAGGTGAAATGACAAGTTCCTTATTTTACAACTGTCAACACCTTTCTGAAGGATCTTGTCTATTGCTTTTCTGCTACCCAAGCTTGGTAGCAATACAAACTTTGAATTCAGTAACAACAATCAAAAAGGTCATCCTCAGCAGTCTGCAGGAGCTGCCCCACTGGACCTGGGAGTCTTCAACTGGAAAACCTGGAGATTCTCATTATGGCAGCAAACTCACCTGAGGGTGCAACAAACAGCAGTCAGTATGTCTTCCCCAGCAAGTACTAACTGCTGATGAACTGCCTTTTTAAAGGTATCTGGTGGACAAGGTTTGATGTGCCCTGATGCAAGTTACACCACCAAAACACTCTCATGGCTATTGCTGAACTCAGAGGTGTTGGTCTGGCACTTTGTGTACCACTCTGGACATCCCCAAGTGATCGAGAAGATGCCAAGACAGATCTGAGGAAACACTAGTCTTTGAACACCAAATACGTTCTGAGACCATGCAACCATGTTGACTTCAGCACACCTGCTCTCTTGATATACATAAGATGTCAACAATGCTGCCCTCCAAATCTGATACATGACAGAGTGGCTTGAAGCAGCTCAGCTTATCGCACTTGTATGTTCTGAGCTGTTGCTAGAGGATGTAGTTTTGTTACTAAATTCAACATCAACCAGATTACTTCCTTACATGAGGAAGGAGATCCTACTATCCCACCTACTGAAACAGGATGCTACTGTCCATCTTCATCTGTATGTGCTGTCTTCGTACAGCTGAGGAGGTCTGTAAGGCTTTTCTCACTGTACGTCCAGGGGAATCCCTCACATTCCAAATTCTCCAATCAGTAAGATGAGCTCTCCTAACCCAGGGAGCTCTCACTGTGGATATAGATGATGGAATTCTTTTGAAGGGCAGAGTTTTTACACAGGGACTGCAAAAAGTTAAGGCATAAGAGGAAGAAGTGGGTCAAATAATTTAAAATCCCAAATTGGATTTGCTCTTTAAGAGTTGGAAGTAGCTTTTAACAAATTGATTTAAAGCTGTAAATGAAAATATGTTCAAGCAAGAGGAAAAAAAAACCTCTTTTTCTCAAGTCCAAGATCTTCTGTAACACTTACAGCAGTATTGCTCTACACAATGAAACACAGAGAAGGCTGTCACAATCAGATTATCAGCTGAATTTAAGTATTTCTCAAAAGATTCCCGGTTCTTAAGACAGTATCTGTGGAAAACATGCTGAAGAAGGTCACTTAACTTCCTTTTCTCTCTTTCAGAGGAAAGCTCATTGGTTTCTCTTGGCCTGAATCCTTGTAACTGCATAATGGACATTATTTCAAACAGCAAGGCCATCCATATGGCTTCTCTGCCAACAGATCTAGAGAGTTCTTCTTCTCCCCCCCCCATATTTTCCAGAGAAACTTCCCCCACCCCCAACCAATTTGTTTTTGTGGTGGTGTTTCCCCCCCTCCACTTGATTCCCAGAACCTATCAAACCCTAACTTGAGTCTCATTACAAATAAAAATAACTACAGAATATGAGACATCATTATATCAGAATGTACACATCTACAGAATGTAGAAAGTTGTTTCTCATTTAATACCACAGGAAAGTACATAGAGTCTCAGGGTTCTCAGAGTCACAGAGTCTCAGAAGGTTCTCACCATGTAACTTTTGGGCTTTCTGTATACATTTTTTGTTCTTAAACAGCCAAGCACAACACACTTCTATTTGCAAAGGAAAGGAAATATGCAGAGAAAGAAACTACTTGCCTCTCTCTCCCTTCCCAGAGACCAAAATTAAAATGGTGGTTGCTGTTGCAAATGTTTTTTTGTATCTTTTCCTGAGTTTCTAAGTGTTTCTAGTCTGACTGTAGGCTGCTCCACAAACACTGAAGATTGGAAAATTAACAGGGCAAAAATCACTGAATTCTAGAATTCAAACATTTGTTTCAAATCTGTCATCACACAGAATTGGTGGCTGGCTAAAAATCATTTAATGTCACCAAGTTCAAAAATAGGAAGAAGCTTGAATGTACCAATATTAAATACTTCTTGTTTACTAGATACAAATTTAAAGTTTGGTCTAACTTATTTATGAAGTCTTCAAAAACCTCCACCTCAAGACAAAACTGACAACATACAATAATCTAATTGACAAAGCCTTTCTGAAAAGAAAAAAGCATGATGCCAATTTCCTTTCTTTTCCCCAAAAATAACATCATTAGCAATAATAAGCAAACATTAGAAACAAATGGCCTATAATGAAACCCTCAGTAACTACAGTATTTTACTGAGCATTACTCTGAAGCAAGTAACGTTAAGGTCTTGAAAATGTGCAATCTGTAAGTATCAAGCAGTGAAAGAAACTTTTTCTTTAATAAAAGCAAGACTTAAAAACAAGCCTTACAATAACGGATAACTCAAATGGTCATACAGAGCTGCATGTATTACAGACTGTAGCCAGCAAACCGAAGGAACAGAAAGCAGATGTTGCTAGAGTCACTGTAAATTCACATCACAATTTATCTTCTCCTTTTCACATTAGGATCATACCTGCAACAAAAAAGAAGATTTGTCACAAATAGGTAAAACTTATCGATACTCAAAGTTAACAATGTGACGTAAATAATTATTATAAAAAATAATTTTAAAATATTTATAACAAGAGATTCGGCAGTATTCAGTCCTTTCTCTGACTGCACTTCTATAATTAACTACAGTTGTTTCAATTTGACTGAAGGATGCATAGCTAGAAGCTGGGCATGAAATAGAGATACCCTTTCCTAAAATTTTCACTGATTTTCTAACTGCTTAAAATCTTCAACTCTGATGCATGAACAAGTTTATCCAAACCTTCAATGTCTCACCATTAAGTTCCTACTAAAAAAACCAAACCAAACCCAACCCAAACCAACAAACAAAACAGAAGGGCAGGGAAGGGAAAAGATACTGGAAGGGAAAGGATACTGTATATTCACACCAATGTACAACATTTGGCCACTACTCGTTCAGACAATACCCTCTTGCTGCTTCTGACTCCAACATAAAGCAGTTCCTTGCCTTACCTTCCCCTTTATACAGTTTCTGGTTCCTTTTTAGTAATTTAAATCTACTTTCCAGACATAGTAAGTTACTTGATTTACTGCAATATGCTTATAGGTTGCCTCTGCCTGACACTAATATCCCTTAGGCCTGCTCTTTCTCTCCATTTGTGCTTCATCTCCCAAAATCCTGTGTCACTTATTTGAAATTCTAACGTGTTTCGTATTCATGCATGAATAACTTATGGACACAACTGAATGATCAGGCAGTTTTATTTCCACTAATTCTGCTCTCATTCATCAAGACTTTTTTTGCTTAGACAGGAAAATGTGACAACTTATGAGCCAAATCACATCACTACATAACTAGAAAGGTATTAGAAGTCACCACTGTTGCTATACAGCTCAAACTTCTGGCAAAAATGAAACGTGTACCCTTTGAAAGAAATCCTCTATTATTAACTGTTAATTATCAGAGCAAGCTTTTATTGCAGCAAAGTTTTCTGAATGGCTCCTATACATGTTGATGTGCAGTATCATACTTCTTTACTAGTAATTTGGACCAAAAAATCCCTCTTCACCATACACATTTTTCTGCCTAAATGCACAATTTTTAGTGTTGGTCAAGTGCATGGCAAGTGAGACATTAAACAGAGGTTGCTTGTTTCCTCACAAAACGTCTAAGAAAATAATGAAATATTTACTAAACAAAATGAGATTCTTATATTAAATCTCAAAGCATTTCTTTAAATTTATTGCTATAGCATTGTAACATACTAGTTCTAACATTTAAGTATGTCCTGGACACCAAATCCTATTTTTTGGAGGTGAAGGAGGGGGAAAATGAGCAGACAGGAAAAGGAGATGATATGTGACAGAAACCTGCCAGCAGGACACCAACAGCTTCAGCCCTGTGACTGCCTATGGAGATGCTGACACTGCCATTCATGAACATATTTTTATGCCATCTCCTCCACCTTATCTCCAGCCATTTTCCACGTTAAATGAAGCCTGCATGATGTTTTCAAGACAGAAAGAAATCCAGTAACATTATCAGAGAAAAGAAACATACAGTGCCTGTGGCCTGCAGTGGAAAAAAGATGACAGGGATTCCACTCCTGTGAGCAAATGCACAAAGAAACAAAAGACCTTGCTGGGAACAGGGAGTGAGGGATATAAAGGGCTGTTGCTGAACATAACCCATTTATCCATAATCTGATCAGATAGCAGGAGATGCCTTCCTTTCCTCCTCTGTCTCAGTATGGACTCAGGAGCAGTCGAGGGCCCAGATTTTCTTTCCGGCTCATGTTTACCTTGGAGTACTGCATGACTCTTTCTAATGGCATCTTCAAACGCCATTTTCATGGAAAACTGCAGCTGTTAACATTAGCATTACGTCAAGCAGTTTTACTCAGGATTATGGACAAAATTAGAAGTAGGGTTACAAAACGCTGAACATTAAACTGCGTGTTTTAATATTTTTGATTGTGGAAACTTCTGAGTACAACCATCCTAAATAAATTAGAGTTGAGGTAAAAACTTTTATAAGCATGAATGCATGCAAATTATTTAAGTTTCCACTGCTGTGTTTTGAAAGGCTAAAATTAATCAAGGCATTTTGAACTAGTTAATGTTTCGGCACAGCAATCAAGCTGCACCATGTTTTTATAAATGTTTTCATAACTGACATGTTTAAAGGTTGTATTACAGGTGTAAAAACGGCATAAAGTGGCAAACATGTCTTGGAACTCTTTTAATTAGAAAGTGGTTATAGATCTTTAAATTAGAATTACAGTTGAAAGTAACTGGACAAGAAATCAACCAAAGGAAAATTCTCTTTCAAATGACAGACTAGGGAAAGCAGTACACAACTGAAGTGAGAGTTACTGCAAGAAAACTGCTGAAACAGACTGTATTTTAGAGGAAAATACGAGTTACGGCAAAAAGCAATGCAAACAGCCAAGGTGAACCTAGACCTACCAAAAAGCTCTCTCAAACTCCTGTGACATAAGCACTGATTACGACAGAATTAATGACTCTACTACACCGTCAAAAACATAGAACAATTGGTGTAAAAAATGCCTCCTCTCAGTCTGAAAACTGGAAAGGTGGTAAGGCATTGCATGAGTTCCTAACAAGCAAAATAAACAGGCAGGAGATCTTTAATTCTGAATGGGTTTGAAAGCAGCTTAAGGTCTCAAAAATGAGGGACACAGAGGGGCCATACTGAAAGATTTACTCAGGGGTGTTTATTTTAGTTTTTTGGTTTAACTTCTGGGAATCTATCTAGTAATAGAACAAAGGGGAATAGTTTTAAACTGGAAGAGAGTAGATTTAGACTAGATTATTAGAAAGAATTTCTTCACTCTGAGGGTGGTGAGACACTGGCACAGGTTGCCCAGGGAAGTTGTGGATGCCCCTTCCGTGGAAATGTTCAGGGCCAGGCTGGACAGGGCTTTGGGCAACCTGGTCTGGTGGGAGGTGTCCCTGCCCATGGCAGTGGACTGGGTGATCTTTAAGGTCCCTTCCAATCTAAACCATTCTATGATTCTATGACTCTATGAATCATAGCTTCAAAGATTATAAAAAAAAGAAAGGCAGTCCTGCTAATCACTTTTTCCACAGAACCGGTATTCTGTTGCTTTAGCTCCCTCAAGTGACTCAGCACAGGGACACACAAGTGCCATGACCAGAATGAAACAGTGGCAGACACCATCACAGATCAGATAACCAGCTTAATTGTAAGAGGAAAACACTTTGTTAGGCTCTAGCAAACATTAGTGGTGGAAAGCCTGACCCCAGAATAAATTCCAGCCTTTGGATGTAGTAGCAAGTCCGAATGAAATTAGAAGCTTAAGGCCTAAAAGTTTTGAGATAAGTTGTTGCACCTTTTTGGGTATATTCTGTATGTGGAATTTTGAACAGAACAGTCAGAGCAGTCTTTTACAGAATTGGAATTTGTCCAAAAAAAGATGTGATGCAAAAAAAATACACTTTTTCTCAGTACAAACATACAAAACTCTTACCTAAATAGATCATCAGCAAGTGATTCTTCTCTTGCAAGACGGTTCTGTTCCTGAGAAAAGGAGTTTATTCAATATTTGATGTTAAGGATGAAGCTAATGAACAATATAGAAGAGCAACATATTCTTGCACTAACAGTTTTTCCCTGAAGAAATAAGTTCTCTAACTAGTCCATTCATTGTGTGTTCACATTAGGTGCTGTATTTCACTACTCAAGTTTGGCTACTGCTACCAACTAATGGAACGGATTAGTTCGTACAATATATGAATTCTGGTCAGAAATACGTTTTTTTGGGTTTTAAGCATAATTATACAAATAGGGAAATTTTTATCCCATCACTGGTGCATAAAGAGAATTGTAATTAGCATTATCCATGCCCAGGGATTTAAAAAAAAAACAAAAATAATCAAAGAGTGTTGATGTCACAGGATCTCAGTCAGGCTGTGGAAACAGAGTATGACTCATCAGCAAGTAGTTTTAAAGACACTATTGGAAAATAAAAGTGCTAGAGAACTGCTATAATAAAATATAATAATTTTTACAACATTTACATACATAGGTGAAGATTTTTACAATAGAAAAATATTAAACTTCTTACTATATCTCTTCAGTATACTTCAACAGAATTTTACTCAGATATCTTCTGTTCAAGACTAGAATATCAATTATACTGTATTAACAATTTGAACAGTTAACCATACAGAAATTCTTTTTAGCTCCTTGTCACATTTTTAGAAGTCACAAGTTTCCATACTGCTTATTTTGCTTCTTAAAAAAAAGATCACTGTCCTCTAGGTTACTGACTTTGCTTTAAAATCGGTATTTTTTATTATCAATGTTGCACGTAAAAATGAATTCAAATAATCAGCAAAAAGATGAGCCTTATGTCTGTCTGAAAGTAACTTTTCTAATGTGTACGTTCCTACAAGCATGCGTGGACAGCTAAACGGCTGAGGTTTTGCTTCAAAAATACAATTCTGAAGTACTTCAGTAGTGACCACAGGTTGGTATGACAACTTACGTAATAAAGATGATCAAACAAAAACTTGAAAAGATAATTCCTTACCTCCATTTCTTGCCTTAACCAGTCTTCTAGCTCTGAATTCTTTCTAGCATGGTGAGCAATCAAATCAGATCCTCCAATAATGTATGGAAGTTGTCCTGACCCTGGATAAGCTACCTGGTGGACAATAAATTCTTAAAAGTTACAATACAAGGCAAACACGCTGTAAGTAAAAGGTCTGTTTTAACAAATTCAGAAAGTCTACTCTGATATCACAGAAGGTCAGTCAGTCCTCCTTTGAATAACATTTATCAGAGATCCTATTTAAAGGACATTTAAGTGAAAAAAGCATTTACAGAAAGCTAGTAAGTCCCTCCTTTTACCAAAAGAAACAAAAGTTAGCTGATAAACCACTCATATTAAATTAAATCCAACAGTATATTAAATGGAGTCTGAAAACATTATAAATTTATTTTTACTCATAGATTCTATTTTATATCAGAGTGCATAAGCATCTCTTACAAAATGGTGGAAAACTACTATCAGAAATTTAAAATGTTATCTAAAATGAGAGCACACTCCCAGAAAGCTGGAAGTTGCATTATGTACCTCACACTCTCTACATACAGTATTTTACTGAAATGCATTTCTGCATTTTTTTCCCCTATATTTTTAATATGAGCTGAAGTGGTATTTTTACACTGAACACTAAGAATCTTCTTGAAATTATCTTCCGGATCCAAGTAAGCAATAAGCTTTTATAAGATACTAGATTTAGTCATATTTAGAAATCAAAGATTCATGAGATAAAAGTGCAAGATTCTGAATCAGCGTATGCTTTATATGTAAGGTCTTTGGAGAAGTCAAATTGGTAGCTTTTGGAGGTACAGCCGAAAGTTGTGGTAGGCATCACTTAACTTACTCCAAGTAACAGCTTAGTATAGAGTGCAAGTATCTAAATAATCTAGCGCAAGGTAAGCCTTTGTCAGCCTGGTACATCTTCAGTCAATCAGCAAAATATTCATTGACAGTATATGGTATTTCAGTTGTCTCTTTCTGTAGTTATTATCCATTTAAAAAAAGAAAAAGCGTTCATATTTCTGCAACTTTAAGGCAATACTTCTTAGTGTTTTCAAACAGTGCCACCTTATGACCATTTCAAATACACACTGACCTTTTTGAACATTTTGAAATTCTTCTTTCCCCCATAGCTGCTATTTCTAGTAAGCAGACTGTTCCGTCTTGGATGGCTGACAACCAGCGATCTGAATTCAGTTAACAGCAGTCTGCTGGGAAGATTGCTGGAGTCATCCTGCAGATCACCGCGGTGCTTATGTGGGAAGAAAAAGGAAGGAGCACTTCAAGTGTATAAACAGACATACAGCGTATCTAACAGTATAAACTTCAGAGAAAGAAAGTATCGTGAGTACAGCCAAGGCAAAAAGTTCAGATTACAAAAGGGTGAGGAGAAGCAGCCACAGTGTTAGAAGCCAAAAAGATGGCTCCTTATAAGCCTCCTTATATACTACCAATGGAGCAGGGAACTCAGTAAATTTATTTCACTTATATTGAAAAGACAAGATAATTAAGAACTGCAGTAATAATAATGAAGTCAGTGTACTTCAATTGCACTAGGATTTTACTTCACAATAAAAATTCAATTAAGAATTCCCCCCCCCTCCTCAAATTGGCTATTTACTTTTTTTCCCCCCAAATCTCTCCTCTCCACCTTGTCTCTTACATGGACTGATTTAATCAAGTGTGCTTACTCTAATGAAAACTCCATTAACTGAAGACAAAATTGAACACCTTCAGCTCAGTTCTAGCCTACAGATTTACCATTCAGGCCAAATTTAGGGCTGTAAGCTAGATCTGATCAATGAAGCAACTTTTCCTTGTACATGGGAATGCTCATATGCCAGCAAGTTTGCATGCACACTTTGCTGCTTGAGGCTAGATCTATGTGGCTTAAAAAGCAAGTCTGGGTGCAGGACAAGTTCACAAGTAACGTTAAATAACCTTCAAGGACAGCTCCAGCCCAGATGCAGTACAGTTGTTTTATAGCAAGGTATGAACTAGAAGTCCCTTCATCTGAGCTGACCCTGCACTTCGTTATAATGACACAGCATCCCCTCTTCTTGGACCGTTTTCTGTACATGTGCAAAAAAGTTTATCCTGCCCCTTGCTGACTGGATACACACTCTTATCTCTTCATACTCTTTACCTTTCAGTTTCATTGAGCCTTGTCTCCTTTTCCTCTGCCTCACTGCACTCCCAGCAATTCTCCCCTTCTTCCTCCATTCATCTCACCTATAACAAAGTTAGCACACTGTTTACTCTTAATCAGCGTATGTTACATCTATTTGCTCATTGGCCCATCTCTTCCATTCTAGTTGTAATCTCCTTAGAGCAGACAGGGAGATTACATTCTTGTCTGGTCTTTAAGCAGCAACCTAACAAAAACAGCAGCACAAGTATTAACCTCATTGAAGGGTCAATACAATTACATTAGGTTCCTATAGTGTCAGTCATCTTATGTATCCACCCAAATGCCAATACAAAAGCACACAGGTGAACTACAGATTGCTCTGTCTTTCCACAGTCAATAAACTGGACTGTACTATTCAAATTTACATGTGATTATTTTAAGGAGTACAATCTACAGAACCTCCTTTACCCTGAAATAGGATCTACAAACACTATGTTCTTAAAAGCAAAATTTTGAGAAACATTACAAAATACATCAAAGTTTGCTGCTGAAACTTAGAATTATCTTGTTTCTTACCAAGACTGGTGGCTCTTGCTTGATCTCCATTTTCATTTTTGAAGTTAGAACTGATCCAAGTTCATCTTCTTTCTATTTGATTAAAAATTATTTAAAATGTAACACTGCAATTTTTCTCTACAAGTATAAGACTTTTCTTTTAAAAAATGCCTGTAACACAAAAACTTATAGCATTATAAGGAAGTCCAAAATTCACATTTTGCCAGGAGCAAGCTCCAGTAAAGTATCAAAAGAGCACTAAGCTGGTCTGAGCTAAGGATGCACAGACAATTACTAATTCTCACCTCATCCAAGCTGTCTCGCAAATTCCAATTACTCAGTTATACATTAAAACTTTATTATTACAGTATTTCAAAACTGTCTACACTGTATATGAACTGTCTGGGCAGTAAGCTCTTATATATTTAAAGAAACAAAAATTAAACCTGTTCCTTCTCTCTTATTCCCCTCTGCATTGTTAGTGGTTTACTTTACTAGAGCTTTCAACATTGTTTGTAGAGGAAAACCTGCTTTTGGGTTATTTTTCTCCATGAAGCAGCTACTGTTAACTCAAAAAAATCTATTGTTTCCTTCATTTCTCTTAGAAAATTCCCTTATTCCCAAAACCAAAAATCAAATAAATAATAAAATTAATCACAAGCCATGTTCTTGTTTTTTGTTTGCTTGCTTTCTGTTTTGGCTGGGTTTTATTGGTTTTGTTTTGGGCTTTTTTTGTTTGCTCTGTTGGTTTTTTAAGAGGATTAAAGTGATTTGAATTGCCTCATTCAGGAATTTTAATAATCCTTCACATGACATCCAGAGATTCTATTTGGAAGATGTTGGGTTTCTTAAAATTCATTACATAAAGATAATATAATTATTATTGTAATATAAATATCAACATTAAAATTAACACAGCATCATACAACATGAGAAGTTTTTCTTGGACCAAAGAAGCAAAAAGAAAGGAAAACCTTCAGAATACAAGCAGCTTTCAATTCACAAAGAAACAGTATCCTGAAAAATTTGAAAACATTCAGACAGGTGTAACACTGCAATGTTCTCATGTAATAGAGAGATCACGTCAAGTTTTTGTTCAGAGGGATGTGAGACGTTTAAGCAAACCAAGTTTACAAAGCCACTTTCTGCACGTAGGCAGCCTCACCCTTAAAGGAGCAACCTGCATCCTTCTAACAGTTGTAAATTTCAAGATGAGGCACACGAGAAGAATGTAACTTACCAATATTTTATTCTCCTCTTTCTGCTTTGCATTTACTTCTTGAATTCTGCTGCCTTTGTCTTCCAAACATCTCTTTTTCTGTGCATTTCCTTGAGCTACCCGGTCATGATCTGCCATTTGATCTTCCCAGTCTACGTCTCTGCTTCCAAACACAATTTCTAGTGCCTCTGTATCTTCAGATAAATCGTCCAACTCCTTCCTCTTCTTTGGTGCATGCTTTTCACTAGAAGTAGTTTTGCTGTCTGTTTTATCACTTGCTAGTTTGCCGCTTTCCCTCGTAAGCTTTATACCTGTGTCTTCTAATGCAAAATTTGGGGTTGGGTCCAGAATGTTCCTTTCCTTTTGATGCTGTTCTGCTTTGCTGTTCCCCACTGACGAAGCTGTGGGTTCAGAGCACTTGGAAACAGGCGATGACCTTTTCTCCAGTTTTGCTAGTTTGGGTACAGATGTTTCTTCTCCTTCAAAAATCCCTTAGTCAGAAAGTAATTACAAAAGAAAGAAATTACAAAAGCATTTTTAATATGACTAGCTGCATCCACAACATGACAGCTTCCCAGGTTTTCAGTGACTGCATTGTGAAATTTGAACATAAGTACCCTTGAGGAAAAGTTTGCCATTAAGAGTAAGCTGATCTAAAAATCTTTAAGTATGTTTTGAATTAAATTAACATCCCTCGAGTTAAAATTATTTTCCAGAAACAGCACCAACATAACAATAAGGCAAGTAATGTCAAGAACATTTCATCATACCTTTTTCTAGCTACGGGGAAGTAATTTGTAATTGAGTTAGACTGGTGACGTGAAGCACACTCACTAGGTTTACCAGCTTCTGAAATTTTAGATGGCGAGACAGGATGGCTTTTTTGACTAAATCCAGATGTTCTGTTCACTCTAGGTATCAATGTTCCAGCATTTACACTGCCACTTGTGCTAGGGTGTTTCTTTACAGCAGTTATATCCTGGAAAGCCATTTTCCCTTGTCTATCCACTTGGGGAGTATTCTCTATCTCCATACTACATTAAAGAGAAAAAAATATTAAGTGAACGCACAAGAAGTTATCACAGAGTTACACTGTAGAAAACCACTTTTTAAAAAAAGCTGCGCTTGTACTTTGAACGTACTTATAAACAATATAAATGTGCTTAAACCAAACTGTAAAATCCACTATGATAAATATATTTTTCTAATTGTGAAATGGCTTGAAAATTTGTAATACTTAAGACAGTCAAATCAGGTACGTAGTATCTACATTTGTATATGAGAGTCTCATCTAAGTCCTATGGGATGCTTTCTGTTATCTACCACTCAAAACCAGAAATTATCTCACTGCAGACAAGTGAAAGCAATTTAGTGTGTGCCATTTCTAACACCATACATTTTTGTCCACAGTAATGATACAGTTCCTCTGTCACTAAAGATTGCTTTATTTGCAAGTATTAGCTTAGAAACTATTTCAATGAATACTTTACCATGTCTGCTCTCCTATTTCTGTATCAGCTACATATACCATGCTGTTATCTGCAGCAGTTGGCATTATGGTTTCATTCACAGCCAAACTCTGAGAAATGGCTCGCCCTACAACAGCTGATGCAGGAGTACTTTTAGTTACAGCTGCAAGATCAACACAAGAGAAGAATTAAAAGGTTAACATCAAATCTGTGTTTCTTTGCGCATGTTATATAACATGTGCATCACTAACTGATCAGGTGAGACTTTTGTAAAATAGTCTTAAAGGAGTTTTAATAAGAGAATTAAGCAGATTTATTAATTCAAAAAAACCTGAAAGAAACTGTTTTAAAGGACTACATTCTGAGATTCAGTTTTACTTAAACATTTCTACTGAATGGTACAGAACTCTGCTTAAATAAAAATGAAACACAATGGGAAATCATATATTAATATGGACATAATGTAATTAATAAATCATGCAATATATATTTTATTTAAAACTGTCAGAACACAAAATTCCTTACATTTACTGCTTTATGATGATTAATATATTTAGAATCATTTCTACTAATACAGAACCAATATTTGCTAACAAAAAAAAAAATAAATGCCTTCTACAACCAATTCCTCATAATCATAGGATGGTTTCGGTTGGAAAAGACCTTTATGATCATCGAGTCCAACCATCAATCCAGGCCTAAGTTAGTCCTCATAGTCCCCATAAGTCAGGGGACTGCCTTAAAACATAATTTGCTGCTTTTTTAGTTACTAGTATTATTTCTCCATAAACCAGAAAAAAAAGAGCATATATAACATCCTTTATATTATCTATCATTTCACTTGTGTTTGTCTTCATATACTAATGTCTTCTCCAAAGTCTGAGGATACTAATATTTATCATTTTTACATGTATCATTGTGTTTCTATATACACTTTTTTTATTACTACTCATCTCTCAGTCATTTCCATTCTTCCTGTATTTCATTCTGATTGAGACTGCGATAACAGTATTATCCTTTCAGATAACCTTCATCCTTCATACGTTCATTCATTTTTCCCCATCGTTATAACCTATAGAGCAATAGCCTACAGACACATCTGGGTCTCCTCAAGCAACTACATCCCATGTATGTTGCTATTTGTTGTTTAGAGAGAAGATCAGAGGAAGTAGTCATCTTGTTTACAATCCCTTTGATTTGCACCACATAGTTTTTTTAATAACTTCCAAACGGCAGCATTTGTTCCCTCTTAGCAAATGAAGTGTAAAAATAGCTACCTTCAAAAGCCTGATATACAGATCATTTACACAATTCAGCCAGACAACTTGATTTTTATCCAGCACTTCTGATTTATTCAGATGTCTGCAGGGTCAGTATCTTTACATTTAATCTGAGAATTAATTTATTTTGTATTTTTTTCTAAACTAACTGGATAGAAAACAGATCACATACAAGTTACTCATATGAGAATATCAGTGAACCAAAATATTTTTCAGAGCTCTGCCAGTACTGCATGTATATAGTTTTCTCTTCAGAATACATTTTTAATAACTAATAATCCTCTACGAAAGGACAAATTTATGAAGGTTCTGTTTGATTTTTAAAAATTGTAGGAATTGCTCCCCAATACAGCACTTTGTAGAAGAAACTAGAACTAAAATTATACACACAACTCTGACAGATTTATAGAAACAAAAATACAGATTAACAATTTTAGAAGAGGCTTGAAAAGATAATCAGACCAACCAAAACTCTGTCTCTCAAAGATTTTTATTACTACTGTATTAGCAAATACAAGTTAAGTTTCAAGTCAAGACTTGGAATATCCACCCTCAAACTATTAATTTACAAATATGGCAATCATTTCTTGTTGTTTTTATTTCCCACATCAAGATTACATTTGGCTTTGAACTGGGTGGAAGGTGGTTGTATTTTGCTAAAGCAATGTCCTTTACAAATTTGTAAAGGAAGTCTTTACAAATTAATTCCGTTCTTATTCTCTCAATTTCCAACATTCACCTTTTACCTCTCTGTTACCTCAGTCTTTTCAGAAAAGACAGAACAGCATGAAATTCAAAGAATCACAGGCATATTAATTCAGTGGCCGCTAAAAAGGTAAACTTCAAAAGACTGTTTCAAAGTACCTTTCCTTTAAAGATCAATGTACTATGTGTCTGCTTTATACACTGATTTTAGATCTGCTACTTTTATTTAGATCTAAGAATCATACGATTTTCACTGCAGTTTACTGCAAGACCATTAAAACCCAATTACTTCTTCAGACTTGTATACATTTTTCATACAGTGTCATTCTATTTTAGTGGTCTTGCAAAACAAAACAAAAGAACTTGAACACTAGCAGTTGACACCTCCGTACAAAAAGAAATACAGCTTCTTTAATGCTGTTAACTTATTGCCTCCCTTCTTCCAATTACCTTTATTACCAGGCTGCTTTTGAGGGTTGCAGTATTTTTCCGTAGACATGAAGATAACTGCCAATCCAATTTCTGCCTCTGGAATAGCCCTGAGATCCTTGCTGTTAACATACAAATAAAGGAAAAAAAAGTTTCTCTGTACAAAGATGAACAGGCAAAAGGGCACAGATTTGACAAAGTACAAAATGTTCCATTCTTCCTCTCAAAAAACATCAGTCTACACTATAATTTTTCACAATACAGGAAGTCAGCATAATTATCCACCATTACACCCATGTCACATAAGTGTGAACTTCTATGTTTCCCGTTGCTGTAGCCACTGTATTGTCCCAGTAATTCAGCCAATGCATCTCTCCCTACCTGATTTCTGGGCTAAATCAGTTGGGTTAAATCCAACTGTGTTCTACCTCCCATTCAAAAACGTGTGTGAACGGAAAAGTGTCTTGAAAGATCTGAGAACTTCTTGCAGGTCAGTGTGGTGCGCACACACCTCTTCTGTACTACAGCCGTGAGAAGCACTTGGGTACATTTTGCTCTGCTTAGCAGGAAAATTCAGGAAAACTACGTTTATATACTAGGTTAAGGACTGGGGTTTTGTTTTCTTTGTTTTAATAAAATGGCATCATGAAATTTCTAACATTTAATGAAATAAGCAGTCTGCTCTCAGACAAAACCTATCACCAAATCAAAAACTGATTTTCATTAAACAGAAGCTGCTCTTCAGAAATACTGTATGCAAATAAATAGACAGCAGTGAACCACATGATCTCAAGGTGTCATCTCATCTGTTTTTCATAAAATATGTATATTTATTTAAAAATCATATATTACCTATTTTCCACTCTTAGAATATATTAATTTTTTACTTATTTTATGTAGAAGGAAAAACCACTTGCTGTCTTTAATTTGAAAGCAGCTTCATTACAATAATTTTTTGTAGAAATGAATTCTCCAAAAAGAAAAGCAAACAAACAAAAAACCAACCACCACCAACAAAACACTAAAGTCTCATCAAATCCTCACAGGACTACCTAGACTTTTCTTTCCCACTTTAAGAAATTGCTAAATATTTCAAGCAATGAAGAAAATGCCCTCTTCAGAAGCATCCTACGCTTACCTGTATGCAAACACCATGACTAAATCTCTGCATAAATTTTGAAATTACACTACCACTGTACAAGAGAATAATGCTGCACCTTTGCAAGACATTCAGAATGGAATCAGTCCAGTTTCTGGAGCCAGATCCTGAGATCTGAGAGTTTGTCAACCCCACATCAACAACACAAACTTCAGGAGATTCTAGTAAAGAGGTTTCTTTTCTTCCTTCTGTCATTAGCCTTGTTTCCCCTCCTCCAAGAATAACTGCTGGACCCAGTTTCTTGTGCTAAAAAGAGAATGCAAATTAAAAAAAATTGAAATACAATCAATTCAGAAGTATCGGCATAAGGATTATCACCGATGCAGATGTGTTCCGTTTCTCTCCCTGCACTTCCTCTTGCTTAGGCCACTGTACTGTAAGAAGATAAATACACAAAAATCCTTCTTTCCTGATGAACCCAGAATGAGTGAGAATTCACAGAGAACAGAATCTGTACATAGCTACCCCTGTAACTTTTTTGCAATGCAAAGTCTGATTACCTGCTTGGCAGTTAGAAATACAAAAGTTTTTCCACTGAATATTTTTTTCCTTTCAGGATGCTCAGATAAATCCAGTTTTTCAGCGCCAATGGAAGGCTCATCAACTGGAGGATAAAAGCTGCAAGAAAAGAAAATTAAAGTTACAGAATTCAGAGTTACCTATCAGTACTGACTCATAGTCCTTTTCTGTTTTAGAGTAAAGCTCTGAAGTTAAAATACTACATTGCTCTGTTAAAACTATTAATATAAAAACTATCTTATATAGAAAATAAAAAAATATT
>NW_010181779.1:0-2360 GCF_000695765.1 Mesitornis unicolor
CAGGAGGATGATTTATGGAATGTGTGTTGGTACAAGATAGTTGAATAAGCCTGATGAACTCTGCTACTACCCTCAGGCACTCTCCCAGAGTCTTCTCCGGACGTGATCATCTGGAAAAACGAGTATAGTTGCATTTTGTGAACGGGAGCCTTACACCTTACATAATTGGGATAGCAGACCAAGAAAGACCAGCCTGTGTCTGCAGGTAGTAAAAGCCCTTTGGGGAATAGTGATCCAATGAGAGGAAAAATGCTCACCTACTGTATCTACAGCAAAATATTTTTTCCTGTTTTAAAGTTCACTTTTGCTTGTTTTAAAGATCTAGGTAACAACGGAGGTTAAGTTCACTAAGTAACTGGTTACTTCAGTACTTCATTAAAGTGCTTCAGGTTACTTCGGTAGGTCAAATAGGCGCAACCCATCCTGAAGAAGGGTCATTTTTGGCTTTCTAAGAAAAAAAAAAACAAAACACCTAACAAATGAAATAGATAAGCACTAGAGGTCAGTCTTGTTCCAGATCTGAATCTTCCCAGTGTTTAAGTAGCATTTATGATGGATTTCATCCAGGATATAAGATTTATTTCTTCCAGTCTGATTTAAATATTTCTGCTAGGCTTTGTATTTCTAGGTAGAAACAACCTTCTGTTGTGACAAACTGAAGTCTAACCCAGTTAGACATACTGGCTTTCAGGGTAAATATGTCCAGATTCCCAGCATCATAATTGAAATTTCATACATAGGTATATTACATGCTGAAGTAGGATCACAAATGTTGGCCATTTAGTCTTTGCTCTGCATAACAGTCTCCTTATGATACCAGATGCTTTAACTGACAGAGGTGTTTGCTGTCAGAGTTTTTACAGGTTGTGTTTCAGGGCCTTCGCTGAGGGCCTCCAGCCACGCCCCTTGCCTGTGGGCCCAGGAACCCCATTTCGGCTCAGCCTTGTGCCTTCAGTCTATATCTGAGCTCTCAGGGCTCAGTGGGGACCAGGTACTTCCTGAGGGATGGATACAATGACTGACTGGAAGGGCAAGGGCCTCACCAGCAGCACAGTCCCAGAGGCTGTGGCCAGTGGGTTTCATTTTCTGAAAAGGAAAGGAATGATGAAACTCAGAACCTTGGATGGTGCTTCAGGCTCTGAAGGGAAGTGTGCTCTAGTAATTTGAGATTTTTTCCTTGTCCTTTGAAATAGTGACCTCATCTGCTATGCTATTTTCTACTTCTGGTTGTCTTTACTTCTGACCCACTGTTCTAGATCCTTTCTCTTTCATTTGTCAGTCCTGTTGCGTGAGCTCTGATACACAGTGCCACAGGGTAAGCCAAACTTGCTGTATGCTAGTTACTTTGTAGGAAATCTAGAGGTAGGTGACTGGATAAAAAGTAGGTTGAAAAGGGATAGTCATTGCTTTCCTATTTAGTAGGTGACCCAAGGCTTTTATAACTGATGCATATGATTGGTTCCAGTTTCCATACTAAAAATATAAACACAGTAATATTTCATCCATGATCAAGCCATCAATTATAATTCAGAAATTCTGAATCGGGAATTTGGTTTACCACATTCGTCCAAAACTTGTATGAATGTAATTCAGCTATAAAATTGTATATATATTTTTGAATAGTTATTGTTTTCATTCAGTGAGGAAATTACTAGCACTTGTGGTTGGTTTTGAATTGTACTCTCAAATCCTGTTTACTTTATGAGGTGGGAAGTAGTTATATGCAAGTAGTTATATATAATGCATTCAATCCCAAAACAAGCTTTATTGGAAGTCATGGCTAGGCTTCACAAACGAAGATAAGGGAAGGAAACTACCCATGCTTGCTGTAAACGCGCTGATGGCTAAAAAGGCCAATGCGGGATAGGCAAGTCCGGTTGCAAAAGGCACAGTGGAAAGTCTCCTTAGGCGGTATTGGCAAGGTGTGGTTCTTTCTGCGTTGTCTTTTCTCCTCGAGACTGATTCAACGTGCGTTCTCAACGGAGACAGCAGCATCATGAATGGCGTGTCTCCATGTCTCCCGACTGGAGGCCAGAGTGAACCATTGATGGTAGTCAATATGGCCAAAACTGAGGTATTGTTTCAGGGAGTCCTTGTATCTCCTCTTTGGGGCTCCTCTGTTGCAGCAGCCGAGTTCACCATAGAGCACAATCTTAGGGAGGTGGTGATCCTCCATCCTGGAGACGTGCCCTGCCCAGTGCAGCTGCGTCCTCAGCAGCATGGCCTCAATACTGGTGACCCCTGCCTGTTCAAGGACAGTGACATTAGTCACGTAGTCAGTCCAGTGGATGTTTAGGATTGTACTGAGGCAGCACTGATGGACACGTTTGAGGAGTCGCAGGTGGTGGTGGTAGATGACC
>NW_010181780.1:0-5115 GCF_000695765.1 Mesitornis unicolor
TTCTGTGATTCTGTGATTCTGTGTTTTAGCACAGATTTGCCTGTGCCTAGCCAGAAATGAGCATTTGAAGCATGTGCACACACTGAGACATTACTTTTCCTCCCTCCTCAGCCACCCCTCACCCAACCTGAGATCACAGAGTGTAAAATCCCCTCCAGTAGTATTTCTTAAGACAAATTATTCACTTTTTCCACTCATTGCACTGTACCTATGCAACATGATCATCGCACAGGCTTGTAAGGAAGCAATGCTTCTATAAGAGTTGTCTGTTCTCCTTATGCTAAGAGCTTCTGAACCTGCTAACAAATTTCATTTCAAGAGATGGTAGAGGTCTCAAGGTTGTACAGGTCCTGTGGGCAAGGACAAGGATGATTGGGGGAATATTTGTCACACGTCTGCAGAAAAACAGGCTCATTAGGTCTGTGAGCCATCTAACTATAACAGCTTGTCCTATGCAACCTATAATCACATCACTACAGGCTACCTGAATATAAACATCAAAAAAGGCTGTTATGGGATCTTTAACTCTGCATCAGTTTTGCACATACCTCAAACATATACAGAGAGCTCCCACAAGGCAACATTAACGTTTCCTGGTGTTTCTGAGCAATTCAGCCCAAAACAAAGCACATATTTCAGAGGAAGTGTGTTAAACAACCACCTCTCCCATACTAATTTAGATAAGGAAAATCTCACTTCCTCATATTCTAGAGTGAATCTAAATCACTTGGAGATTTAACAAAACATTCTGCAAAACCAAGTAGACAGAGGAGGGAAGGGGGTTGCTGGAGCTATAAAATGGCTCGAGCTTTCACAGTGTGTGGCAGGCCTAAAGGTACAAAATTGAAGTACATCAGCTGTAAAGCTGTTTTCAGCAATGAAGTTTGTATTTCTATACTGTTTAATTCTATCAGAGAGGAGCTCAGCAGGGCAGACATGATCGGCATCACAACACCAAGCTATGGCATCAGAGCCTCACTGCTTTCTGCCCACAACTCCTTATGTACCTTAATGTAGTATCCCGCGCCAGTGCCACCATTGCTATGGTGACACCTCCCTCTGACTCTCAATTTGCATTTTAATCATCCCTAAGATCTCACCTATATTTTGCTATTATCACTTCAATTTTACAGGTATTAGGTACAGCCTGTATTTTCTCTAAGAAAGTCTGAGATGTCAACAAAAATAAACTGCAAATTAAGGGTTTAGTTTCTTTGTTTCTAGAATTAATGTTTGACTATAGAGAGCAATCGGGGGTGGGGGGGGCAGACCCTCTATAATAAGCATAAACAATCTTTCTGCTGGAGCTCTGCAGGGCAGGAAGGACAGACCCCAGGGGAGAAAAAGAAAGGCTTCAAGGAATCTCTGTTGGGAGCACTGGTCTGTCTCCAATATCCCTGCAACTCCCTCAGCTAGCCTGGATGTGCTTGCAAACATATTTCCTTAGCTGAGCATTCACGAACATTAAGACAATTTTATGACCATCTTAAGGAGATACGGAGTGCAGGTCACAGCAAAATGGCTTATCCCAGCTTCATCACTATGACCAGCTGATCAACCAGAACAGGAAGCTGAGCCAACTGAAAACCAGCCCAGAGAGAGAGGAAAAAACAATGAAAGGACAGAGTAGGGAGAAGAGAGAGAGATTTCAAGTGGATTCACTCCATAATCTGAGCACAAAAGAGCAGGCAGGAAAAAAAATAACCAGAGAAGGACTGTCTTAGCTTAAATTAATCTTGAAGAGGTCACCTACAGCAAACTGTATATCTTGAACTGGATCAGAAAACAAACAAACCAAAACAACCAAGTAGAAAGTCAGTTGTCCTCTGAATGGAAAAAAAAAACCACAACCAACCAAACCAAACAAAACCCAACCCACAAACAACCAAAAAATCCAACACAAAAAAACCCAAACAGTCTGTGTCTTAAAAGGAAAGTCACAAGAAGAGCTGAATTTTGCTGCAGTGGTAACATGTTGTATTCTAAATATATTATATGGAAAGCACTGACTTTTATCTGAAGCACTGATGCATAGAGCAATTTAGTAGTTGACAGCAATGTAACAGCAAAGCTGTGGAACAGGAGCTCCCCTAAAGAGGGACCCAGATGCCCATACAGCTCATGCAGACAGTGCAAAGAAGGCAGGGAATGGCAAGGTGTGGAGCTTGTACTCTGAGCTCTGCTTCATCGTTCTCTGCCTGAAATCTTCCTCTGCCACAGGAATTGCGCATACTCTGTAAAAGATGTCCTCAGTGACAATAACCCTGTCTGGTGACCTCAGGTAGGTCACCAGCTGACTAGATACCAGTTTCCAGAACAGAGTAGTCCAAATGAAGATTTTCAGACATAGATTTAGAGGGCTGGGATACTCACAAATATGAGAACTTGAGGAGTATCCTGAAGCAGCAGAGCCAGCCACAATCTGCATGCTGCAGGGAACACAGACTGCTGCTTTCTCACCTGATGCATCTGCTTTCTCAGGAGCTGGGCTGTCTCCCTAGTGTCTCTGCCCCCTGCGTCTCTCATCTTTATGGTTTTCTACAGAGAAAAGGAACAGCACAGAAAGAGCAGGCAAAGGAAATTAAAACTACTGCAGTGGGACAAGAAAAGCAGTCAGCAGCTATTTTTGAGGTGGACACTGCACAGTGGTAGACAAAGACACAGTATCCTCGTCCCTCCTGCACAGAAAGGTGATGTTCTGTTTGCAGTTTTGGCTCTAAGTTGCCCTCTTTTTCAGTTTGCACTTGCTTTCATATATATCCTCACTTGGTTCCCAGATGAGACCATTTCCACATTTCATTGCTATTTTCCTTCAAGCATGAAAGGAAGACCTTCCACACGGAGCCTAGCAGGTCAGTACAACAGCACCATTTCCTTTCATTTCCTCCATCTGAAAAGTAGACCTGGGTTTAAGAAATTAGATGGGAAAGAGCTGACCTCAACTGCCACATTTCCAGTTGCGGCTACTTAACCCATGCTACTATTAACATGACAGTCTTGTTTGAAAACTTTAAAATGATAAGCTTTAACCACTTGTCTGCAGAAAATGCAGTCAGGCAGTTAAGCTGTATAAATTCATCCATCACTGTGTAATTTTTTACAACCCATGCAGTAAGTCATTCATCTATTTCCTTCCTGTGCAAGGAAAAATAGTCAAAACTCACTAAAAACAATATCAGATGACAAGTTTGGACATTTCAAAATTCTTTAAAAAACACAAAGGAGAAAGAATTTTTATTTATTCATTTCACGGAAATAATAAAAAGACAAATGGTGCTAAAGTTTCTGAAGTGGAACAGTTCAGCCCGGAAGCTGCCTGCCACTTCTTTGATAGTTATTTCTTTATCATTATCAGGAGGGTTGTTTTGACAGCCTCAGTTCTAAGCTGACTGTAAATCTGTGAATATTTCACTGATGATTGAACTGGAACAATTACCAACAATAGCCACTGGCTTGGAGCGTGAAGACTTAGCCAGGCTCCAGTAGCTAGCAACACACCTGTATATGAGTCAAAGTGCTAAAAACCTGAATTTACTTTGCACTGTGTAATTCATTTGGATTTTATAAAGTAATTAACTGTCTGACTAAATTAACAGTGAGCTTCATGAGTTCAACCCTTCAAGGTACAGCTGTATCTAAACAATAACAAAACAGTTCAAATCTAGGAAAAAACAAGAGCTTTCTCAAAATTAAACTGGCAACAACAGCAAAATTTTTATGGGGCTGCAGGATTCCTAGGTCTCTGTGGGGTGCTGCTTCTTTACAACAAACCATTAGCTTTAGTCCACATTGCTGTTTAGCCCCTATCGCAGAAATAAAGTCACGTTCCTGTCTCACTACAGCTGATGCCTGAGAAGAAGCTGCTGTGCCAGGCCCTGCACTTCCAGCCCACAGCAGTGAGGTGCTGACTGACTCCTGCCAAGAAAGAAGAAGGGGTGCCCCAAGACAGCTCTCTGAAGCTCCTCGCTTCACATTCTATAAAGGATGCCTCCGGCTTCAACAGTCTGACCCCACGTGGTTATCACAGTTGGCATCCTAAATACAAAACAGAATGAACATTTGGAATCTTAATCCTTTCCAGTGTTTTATTTTCAACTGGGCATTCAGGCACAGACAGTAAAGAGCTTCTCAACCCAGAACATAACAGCTGTCAGTATTTCCTGCTCAACAACAAAGCAGAAAGCCTGTCAAAAGATTGTTATTTTTTTTTTAAATTGCTTTGGAAAAGAGGGAAAGGTTGGAGGCAGGAAACATGTTCTTAACTTTTAGAGCACGTAGAGCTAATTTGATTATAAGTCTCTTCTTCCCACTATAATTGAGCTTCTCTGATCCTCAGATAACTGCTGCAGGCAGGGAAGTACAATTACTTCCTTATCCAGATTGAAAAAAACACCACAGTTTAAGTGACTTGCCAAAGGTAACACACAAAGCTTACAGTGGAGCAAAGAACAAAACCTGTGTATCTAAGTATCATCTTTGCATCACATCTGAAAGAACTGTGTCTTTTCCTGTTCTAGGCCTCAGGAGAAAAAACTCTATGAAGATAAACTCTACATTTTAAACTATCCACCTACAACATTTTAGATTTTAAATCTATGATGTCTAAATCCCTCTTTTTATAAGTGTATATTTTTGTTGATTTAACTGGTTTTTTTAATCAAAGGACCTTGGGTTTTTTAGAGGTGCAGTCCCACCTGCTGCCTGTATTTGGGGGGCATAGCAGATGAGGTGTCAAGAAGAAAGAACCACACTAAAACCAAGAACTGATCTCGGACCCTACAAATGGCCATCACGGTCCAGCCAATAGTCCAGCTAGGTTAACATCTGTGGGTGGGCAGAGCCTTTAGGGATGCACAGGGAGGGACGAGAACAGAGCAAAAAATGTTTTCATTTCCTTCCACAGTACGTTTTACATGTCTCCTCTTCAAAAGAGCAAAATACAAGTGCATTTAACATGGCTTTCACAAAGTATGGCAGCTTGGCATCCTCCTCATGCTATAATTCTGCTTTGTCTCACTATCACTGCAAAGATCACACTCAACAACTCGGTTTTAGGAGATCCAATTTCATAGCCTTCAGCTATTTTGCTAAATCACAGAATCACAGAACGTTAGG
>NW_010181781.1:0-5761 GCF_000695765.1 Mesitornis unicolor
TTAGGTCTATTTAGCTCAAACCAGGACACCATTCTACGATTCTATGATTCTAAAATATGAAAAATACAAGAACAAATTAAAAGGAAGAATTGCAATATAAGAAAGGACATAAGGAATGGGGGCAAAAACCCCAAAACACAGCTCAGTGGAAAAATTAATAATCACTCTGAGAACAAAAGAATCCCACTTTTTATGAACTTTAATTTTGTCTCTTTCTGAATATTAAATTCCCTCACTTGCATCCCTATACCTCCAATAACATTAAACAAGCTGGCATGTGGAAAGGGGTGTCACACCTAGTAAAAAGAAGTAAAAGTATTATCTTTGCAAGGCTAGTATACTGATGACCTGATGACTTTCAGTTTGAACTACTGAATAGCCTCACAGACTTCAGAACAAAATAATATCAGTAACAGTTCCCTTAGATCCTCAAACATTTCTAGAATTTACAACCTCCCCCCCCCCCAAAAAAAAAAAAAAAAATTAAGTCTTAATCCAAGTGCAATTAAAGGCAGGTTGCTTCAGTAGTTGGACAATAAAACTATGGCATTTAATTTCCAAACCTCTTAAAAGTCAACTCAACTTTAACTAGTTGCATAGCCACTAGAAAATCAGGATATAGTGGAAGCTTTAACTCTCAGACTTTGCAGACTTCCTGGACAATAATGCATCATGAAAGCTCCAAAATCTATTTAAAAGATACTTCCATAGTTGACTTCTAAGTTGACCCTTTCTATGCACACAATACTGGAATTATAATCTGTGTGGGGTCTAGTTAGTCAATCTCTGTTTAGCACTATCTTGCCTCTTAATAGCTAAATTCTTCTCATTCTCTCTCAATTACAACTAAGTAACCATGTAAATAAATACAAATAAGGAACAGCAAAGGCAACATTTCATTCAAGACAGTGATGAGTTTGTAAAGTTTAATGCCTTTCAAGTAATCTGGTAAACAAGGACAATAGTATGATCATCTACTTAGAGGCAGCAGAATTTTTAGATCAGAAAATGCAGGAAGAATATATGGCTGTCCCAATTGTCAGGCAGTGATACCTTCGTCTACGGTAAAATTAATGAGAAGCGTTTTTAGTTCTGCAATAATCTAAGGACATTTGTCTCTATTCTACATATTCCTTTTGGGGCTTTTGTCTCAGGATTTCTCATTTCTGTTCTCCTGGTTTTAGCTTACATGTCTTTTGTTTAGTGTATATGGTTGGTCCCAGAATATAAATTAAAATGCCACAGGCATCAGGAATCTGATAGTATGAGCCAGAGCAGAGGCCACAAAACAATAATTCGAATTCAAATGCAAAATGAATAACTTCATGTAGGCAAAGATGAAGGCTTCCTGGAAATCTATGTCTGAGAGAACAGAATGTACAGAGTGATGATTGTTTATTCCTTCACTAACATGGTCAGATATTGCTATTAATTTGTTCTCACTGTGAGAATGTCTATCAAGTTTGTTTGTTTGTTTCTGGTCTACTTTCCAGCCATGTGAACAACCTGAAAGAAATGGGAGTCACTTAGTCTCCTTATTTATGCCCACTTAGACACTGGAGATGCTTAGTTCCCTACATATTCATGGATTTCCTAAATGCTATAGTACAGATATTATCTTCTGTTCTTCCCTCACAGTTGAATTGTGTGGTTGACAAACTGCCCTTTAAAAAAAAAAAAGATGAAAAATGTTACTGTCATGCTTACAGTCATGATTAACTTAGGGAATGTTCATATAGTGTTTGTGAGTTAAAACCTTTGCCTCTGTAAATTAGTGAGCGTTTTATGTCTGACTTAGATCACATTGATGTTTTACTCACAGAAAATATCTCTTGAAGTTCTCTATCTAAAGACTCAGAATCACAAGCGTGACTTGCTATAGGATTGTAAAACTGGAAACCTATACCATAGCGAAGTGCATGATTTAATTCAGTCACTTCTTAATGTACCAACCCTATTCATAATTCTTATTTCTTGTACTGGGCAGGAGAACCAAAATAAACTAACTAGAACTACTGGAAGTTTTAAGATGCTGCATCTGTAGCTTTTCAAAAGACAACAACTGCAAAAGCTGCTTTTTTTGAGGCTGTAAAAGATTGTTTTCCAATATTTATTGTAATTGTTAATACTAATGTAGTCATAATTGCAATTTTAAAATCATACTCTTTCATACTTGAGGCAATTTTGCATCTTTTTTGGCTTCCTGTCTAGAAGGTTATTCCACACAATGGATTTAATATAAAAATGTCAAACCTGTATCATTGTTTTTCAGTTAATAGTTGGACAGCCACCTGAAACTGTGTAAACAACATTGATTATTCTTGTTTACCCTTTATAATGTTAAAGGTAACCTTCCAGCACAGCAGTGGCTGCAGTGTTCTGCTCTTTCTTGTATCCTTAGCAACACAATCCTTTCCTGTATTCAGACAGTTTAGTGTAGCACAAATGTGTCACATCCTTTCTGAAGGAGTGTATATCAACAGTTCCTATCATTCAGTATGCAAATACAGTGAGCAGTTAAAGAGTTCATCAGCTCAATAGAAACACATGTCATTTAGGAGGCCAACTGGTGTCATAACTCCAGCACATCTTCTTCAGAGCTATGGTTCAACATGAAATCCATAGTAAAACTGGTCTCCAGGTCTTGTCTCTGATATAGACAGGTTCATTATAAACTACAGTTTATGCCCATGTTTAAAATGTCAAACACATTTTTAAAATTACCATTTTTTTCTGTTTCGTATCCTGACATTTTGAAAATTATAGGGGAAAATAATTTACTAAACTCAGGGTCAGTCACAAAAACATGAACTACTCAGAGCTACCATTAACACCCAGCAAAATATGGGAGATTAGTATCTCACTCATATTAATTTTATATGAATATGCAGAATGCAAAAGGGGAATAGCATTGATTTTAAAGTTACTAAAAAGATTAGAATGTTTCACTGCCTCATAACCCATAGAGGTGTCATTTTCAAGGAGGATATTACACAATTAACTCAAGTGAGGAAAAAGTAGTTTATTGTTAATTTTCTCTCAGATAAAATCTGCCTGATATTCTTTGAAAAGATATAAAACAAAATATGAAAGCTTTCACAGTACTGCTATGGGTTATACTGCTAGCACATTAAATCAAAAGGAATACCCATATATTACTTTAACAGGTAAGAGGTGAAAAGGTAAAGTTTTACCTTCTTGATGTTGTCAGTTATAGGTAAATCTTATAGTCTTTTATATAAATAATATTTGGAGTGAAAGCAAAGTAATTGCACTCTGTTCTTCAGCTCATAACGGTAATACTATGGTGAAACTCCTAATTCTTTAGAGTTAATTATATAATAGAATTAAGTTTATTAAAAAAAAAATAGACAAGATATGCATGTTGCCAGCTATGATGTACAAATACTTTGGTTTGGGATAGCAGACAGGATGATCTCCTGAAATCCTTTTTTAGCATATGTTTTAGGAATATTTTCAGGACAGGCTACTAAGGATTGCCCAAATAGTATCCTTTAAAGTTTTCATTCTGTTATTGCACTGTGTTACAGAATCTAAGACATAAAACTGGAAATCAGAGTAAATAAATCATCTCTGTAAGGCAATAAATCAATGCCAGGTTCTCCTGCTTCTTCTCTGAATAGTTTTTGCTCTCTAACCTCACTCAAGGGGACACATTTCTAAGGCCATCAAGATTTCCTTTCAAGAGCAGCATCAGCCAGATCCATGTGTTAGGAGTTGATTTCAGTTTTGTTACCTCTGCATCTGAGTCTTCGGAACATACAGGGCCATTACTCCACACAGCACTGAAATGCATAGTCAGTAAATATAAGCCACTTGCCAGGTAACTAGAGAATTCTTATTTCAGAGTTTGGCAATGGGACAGAAGAGTTCAGGCTGCTCGTCCATTCCATCATGAATATTATAATTCACTCTTTAATAAGACTTAAAGCATTTACAATTCTTTTTGTATCAGTAAAATCCTCAGCATAAGAATATTTTCATACAGTGAATGTCTTACTTTTTGTACAAATTTTCTCGTGGCCTACTTTAGTAATCTTTTCCTAGTACTCTACAGGAGCTGGTCATTTTGCAGCTCTTCAAGAATTCCTGTGTTTAGTTCTAGTTTTGAAATTGTATCCGCATAAAGAATGGATGCCACAGATTGCCACTGCAATATGCGTTTTGATCTTTTCTCACAATATAAAATTAAGGAGAAAGATATACTTCCTCAATTAGGAACTAAATGAAGGTTTCTCTCTTCGACCTTAAGGACCATCAAATCAAAACCTCCTAGTTGTTGTTCTAGTTCCTGACAATCACACTGTATATAAAGAACACTGCTGAAAGAGATACAACACTAGATATTGTGCTGCATTTCAGCAAGACAAGAATTTTTTTATCTGATGCCACTTACCATGGAATATTGTCTCAAAATCAAGCTTATTTAACCAGAAAAGAACCCCCAAATATCACCACAACAATGCAATGCTATCATGCCAGCCACTCTACTAGAAGTTAGAGACAACACTATTCTGGCTACCAAGAGAAAAACTTGTTTTATTTTTTAAACAAAAGCAAAAGTATTGGCGAAAAAGTAAAATTTATCTGCACTTTCATACAATCTGGGAGTGGGACAAATGCCACCAGTTTAGCCGGAGAATGGAAATTAATTTCTGTATCTCCTTTAAGTCATTGTCTTTCTACTGAACCAAAGGAATTTTTGCAGCTTAAGTACTGAAAATTTTGTAAGCTAAGTAGCATTTCTGTCAAGCACTGCAAAAGCAGTACTCAAGCTTCATCTCACACATTTCACAAAAATTCTCTTTTGGAACAGTTTTATCTTGGTGTGGTCTTCCCTCGTATATGCTGACTAGTGGCTCTTACAAATCCTGTCCCTATCTGGCTTCTCACAGAGGCAGAAATATTTCAGCATGACTCATAATAATTTCTGTCTTTAGTGTTTCTTACTGTCTCAGTGAAAAGAGAGATATTTTGGGCATTTTTTGCTTACTGATCTAAAATTGCTGGGCTTTTTTTTTTTCCTTTCCTACTTATTTGAGTATAGCTATCTCAGTTTAGGTTTTGGCTAGGATTGTTAATTTTCTTCCTAGTAGCTGGTATAATGCTGTGTTTCGGATTTAATATGAGAACAGTCAGCATAGGTTGCCCAGTAGCATGGGTTCAGGAAGGGCAGGACCTGCTTGACTAATCTTATCTCCTTTTATGACGAAGTGACCTGATTGGTGGGCAAGGGAAAGGCTGTGGACGCTGTCTACCTGGACTTTAGTAAGGCCTTCGACACTGTTTCCCACAGCATCTTCCTGGAGAAGCTGGCTGGGCATGGCTTGGACAGGCATAGCTTTGCTGGGTCAAAAACTGGCTGGATGGCTGAGCACAGAGAGTTATGGTGAATGGAGCTAAATCCAGTTGGTGACCAGTCACAAGCGGTGTTCCCCAGGGCTCTGTTTTGAGGCCAGTCCTGTTTAACATCTTTATCAATGATCTGGATGAGGGGATTGAGTGCTCCCTCAGCAAGTTTGCAGATGACACTAAGTTGGGAGGGAGTGTTGATCTGCCTGAGGGTAGGAAGGCTCTGCAGAGGGACCTGGACAGGCTGAATCAACGGTTTGAGGTTCAATAACGCCAAGTGCCAGGTCCTGCACTTTGGTTGCAGTAACCCCATGCAGCGCTACAGGCTTGGGGACGAGTGGCTGGAAAGCTGCCAGGCAGAAAAGGACCTGGGGGTGTTGGTGGACAG
>NW_010181782.1:0-7413 GCF_000695765.1 Mesitornis unicolor
TCCCTGGGTCCTCCTTCTGGCCCTTCTTGTATCTTATTTTAAGATAATCTACAGGAAAATTGTCGTGTGTGTGAACTCATTCTGCCATGACAGTGGTCTAAGAACTCAACATTAAATTCAGTGCAAGATGGTTTTTCATGGTATTGAGTCAATATTAGCATAGAAAATGTACACGCAGCCAAAAGTAACAAGTGATGAGACGCTGCTGCAGCAGCCCCATGAACTACAGGTCTAGCTTCAGCTGATTTTGAACTGCTGTTGCGTCAAACTGATTACTAATTGCAGAAGGTAACATGTTGCTGGCTCTGTCATTCCTCCACTCTTCCACTGTGTCTCTACTATTGGCTTGTGCTGCAGAACTAGTGGACTATTTCCACTAAGCTAGTGGAGTAAACAACAGTCAAAATCTGAAATTAAAACTTTTCCTATAGGACATCCATTTCAGTTTAAGCAAAAATGCATTTCTTGCTATGCAAAGCAAACTAGAAGCAGCATCTGAAAGGACTTGCTGAGCTGCAGTGTTATTGGGCTCAGAGGCTAGACTGGAAACGCTACTTCAAGACAGTGAGTTGAATTAAGGGAATTAATGTACTGCTTTTACTCTTTCACCCTTTTTCAACAACCCACCAACAGTGGTCTGCTACTTCTTGCTGAAGGCTTGCATATTATTTTTTATCTCTTATTTTAGTGGAATTGTCATCCACAAATACAACTCATTTACAGAAGGTTGAATTCAACTTCTTGTTGACTATAAGAACTTTTAAAGAAAATTAGTATTTCTAAAACACCTTCTGTATTGCTTTTTTTTTTTTGTCTTGACAGGAGTGAGTGAGCCAACACTGTGGAGTGATCAAACATAGGATTTAGTGCAAAATCTCATCGGATTGCTTGACTCTTGCAGCATTTGATTATTAATGTTGCAGATACATTCTTTTGCCATTTAATTTTAAATAACAGAACAGGTGAAGTGGATGCAAAAATTTATTTTGTAGGTGTCATAACTTGCACTCAGCCATGTATTTGATGACTGGATCCCATTCTGTCTGTTCGAAGTAGAGCCATTATCAACAGTAATCTTAAATAGGACCAGCCAGCTCTTTTAGACAAGCTCAACAGACATTTCTTCACTTACCATCACGTGTATTTTCCAGATTTCAAATTATTTGTTCTATTATTTTCTTCCTTATTATTACCCCCTTCCTTTTTTTTTAACTCTTTCAACTGTGGGGGCAGTAGAACTATTTTCCATAAATGGTCTCCCTAAAGCTGCATTTTTTTGTTACAATAACTCCAACTGTAGCTTTCTGTTTCCCTTCTTATAAAGCAAGAGGTAAAATGTGCTACACAGTGATAAGCCACTAAAATGCAATATCAGTGATTCAAAGAGCTCCTCAGGCAATTCCTTTTACTCTTGGGCACAAGCTATTTAGATTTTTAGATATTAAAAACATTTAAGCTTACTTTCAATGTTCAGTACTTTCAATGTTACCAGTGAATGCAGATAATTAAAGCTGTTTAAGCCTTGGTTAAGCAATTCATTCGCACACTAACACCTAAACCATTCTGCTTAATTTTGAATAATAATAGAAATTTTAATGCAGTATTTCTATATAATAACCGATTAGTTTGTTCTGCATTATAGTGTCTGGATATGGTTTGGATTTTGCATGTATCTTTCCAGTCACATGATACTCAGACATCCACGTGAAAAATCTTTAGCATTGTTGCATATGCCATTGTACCTGTGAGAACAGAATATGAAAAGACTAGAAAGTTGTGGGTAGCTGAAATATATTAATAGTATTATAATTGCCATTTAAAAAGCTGTTATGGTTTAAGGGTTACCAGCCTGAAAAGGAAGGACAGGTGATGTCTGTAGGACCCTGGAGGGTCAGAGATCAGTACTGTTCCCTCCCCTTTCTGGCCACAGTCTATAAAAACTGAGGTTTTCGCAGGCTTTTCCTGGCTTCCTGGGCTGTTTCCTGTCACATCTCATGACGGCTGGGCCTAGCTCCACGTGCTCAGCAGCATCCACCAGCTCCGTGGTGACGAGTCACAGTGGTCACAGCGGCCACGAGGCACTGCTTGGACATTTCCACTCGGGACTACTGGGATCGGGTTTTGTATATAATTATCCTTCGTCCCTTATTAATTCCCTTTTCCTTTCCCCTGTTGTTTTTCATTAAATTTGTTGCAATCTTAACTTCCAACCTTGTGTGAAGCATTTTTCTTTTTTCTAGTCCCTTTTCTTAATCCTCCCCCTGGGAGGGTAGGGGACAATAGAGAGAAAATCCTGCTCTCTCTCTCTCTGACCCTTAAACAGAGACAAAAGCACTTTTAAGTAGAAAGAAATCAAAGAAATATATTTATAACAATAAAGTAGTCTTTAGTAGGAAAAGAAGAAGGTATTTCTACTCAAACTAGCTTGCCTAAATCTCCCCTTCACAATCACATAAATGTAAGCATTTATATCAGTTTTCAACACGAAAACACACACAGTAATACAGATAAAGTTGGATCTACTTTACATATATGAAATGTATACCCGTATTCTGACAAACCCTAAATAATTGTTATTAATATCGAAAATTAACAATTAATTGCTTTTAAAAATGTATTTATTTAAATGAAGCCTTTACCCAGCTATTCACATTTCTTGAGTCTTTTTTTTTTTCCCCACAGGTTGACTAATTTTTCTCTCCATCAGTTTTAATTATACTTGCACGATTTCTATCTGTGACTGAAAGAGAAAACCAGTTGTTGAAGTCAAAGGCAAAACTGCCCTACAGAGAGAGATTTTCATAGGAGCGTACTATGAAGAAACTAAGTGCTTATTTCAAAGAAAATCTCAGCTTTCTAAATTACATGTTATAGTACTTGTCCACCTACTGTACTTTATTTCCTGTTCACTATGTTGATTTGTAAAAAAACCGTGTCCACTAAGCTCGTAATAAAAAATCCTTTGTACCCACGATCTCCATGAGAGGGCACCCTTATGTAACAGCTAAATTGTATACAAAAAATAAAATAAATTTTAAAAAGGGCCTTTTAAAAAGTTGTAGAAGGGGAGAAAACCCAGTAAAGAGTTTAGTGAGAGAAAAAGCTATTAAATTATCTTAATTGTCTTTTCAGTGCTTATAAGGCAAGTCTAATTTAAAGCATGCACTAACTCTAGATTGATGTTTTCCTAAAACAACTCAGTTTTTTGACATCTCCTCATAGTCTAAAAATTAAAATAATGTAATTAGGTCACCAGAATTACAGAGCTTTTTTAGCATTGTCTAGTAAAATAGGTTTATTTAACCAAGACAGACTTGCTAGCAGGACCAGTGGAGTCTGTAGCTAACACCTCTTCAAGCAAGAACAATATTCCCCTCCTGCTTTGTTTTCTATCTCACCACAGTAAGATCAGGTTTTCTAATTTTGGGAGCTAATATCAAAAAGAGTGTTAGCTACTATGTCTTGTTCAATTACTACTGATATGTCTGTGATGATGTCAGTGAATAAAATTATTTCATTTATAAATTGTCATCTTTAAATTGCCATGAAGATGTCTATCCATTTGCTAGGGTGCCCAGCAGGAAGGAATGTCATTTAAAAGTGTCAGAAATATACTTCCAATATGTGTGCATCTGTTGCAAAAAAACTATTGCTCTGCCGATAAATTCATTTTAACTCATCTGCTCCTCTACTACTGATGACAAAACAATTTTGATTTACAGGAAATTTGCACTTCTAACTTCCATTCAAAATTCTCACTTTTTTCCAGTCTATTCAGGCAGTAGGACAGGAAGCCATATGGCAGGGTGATTAGCTAAATAGTGCCTGTAAAGCTTTAGTGACCAATAGCATCTGTCAAGTGTGAACTTTACATTCCTTTATGTGCTTGTCAGGTATACTATATCACATATTGACAAGAATAATTATTCTTCTTGTACTACTAGATGTACTACATGTTGATGGTGCAACCATTTTGGTTCTAACAAAGTTAAAGTACAACTGTGATATTTTTGTTTGTCTGTTGCACTGATTATTCCTTCCCATTCAATATTATATTCACCTTCATATAACAGATCTAAGCTTTCATGTGTGCAGCATCCCTCCTTGCTCTTAAGGACTCTCAGTAAGTGGAAATCCTGACAAGTACACTCATTTACTATTAACCTGGCCTCACGCTTTCAGAGAGGAGCTTACAAATAGATGAAAAGCAGACTCGTAGGTCATGAGATAAAGAGGGTTCCCACATGAAAGTAACCACGAGCAACCAAGTCTATTTCATAAAAGGATTATGCCTAAGTGAAAGGCCTAAGTGTAGGAGAGTTGTGAAGTGTTTTGAGTTTTCTGCTAGTAACTGCAAGATGAAAGTCTTGAGGAAACCTAATGAGAGACTATTTCTTAGCAGTCATTCTCCAGTAAGAATTTTCTTTTCAGCAGGCACTTTCTAGTCTAGCTTTTGTTTCAGAGGCTGAAACCAAACAGAAAAAATTGAGGATTTGTGCTATAATATAAGGAGAATTAGATCTTCAAAGGGGATTGCTGTGTTGCTGGAGAGCCTATCTTTTACCTGAGCATCTAGATTAATATCAAAGGATTATGATTGCTGAGATATAGTTAGCTGAAACCAGGTCTCCTTTTCTTTTTGTTTTCTTGTGTAGAAAATTGTGCTCAAGCATTCTGAAGAGAACAGTAATAATCTTTGATCTGTTTTGTGAACTTCTGCCACACAAATCGGAGAGTACCTTTACTGGTACTAGATGATAAATTCATTGGATCAGTGAAATTTTATTATTTTTGCATAGAGAACTATACGCATTTATAAGAACATAAAGCTAAATAATATCACTTATCATGCTTTCAATACAGTATGAAAATTTGAATGCATCATGAAAGAAAGAACAAGTTGCAGCACTTTGGCAGAAGGCAAACTGGATGGAGCACTTTTGAGGGGACAAACCAAGAGGAAGACTGGAAGGAAAAGGAAAGAGAAATACACAAGAACTTTATTTGTAGGAAATAGAAGAGAGAAGAAATTTTAAAAATCCATGTAATTTGATTCTGAGCAGACAGAATGCAAATCTACCTACAGATTTACCAAATAAGACTTGGAACAAGAAAATAGTATGACTTAATTCACTCTCAATGGCTCTGATAAACGGAAGACACCAGTTTTGTTACAGTGGCCTCAGAAGATAAGATGAATCAGTTTCTTATGAGTCATATTACTTAGCATCACATTTTGATGATGAGATTTCACCCCCCAGCAATTCAGGCTGCATAGCATCCACTCTCCGTTTAACCTAACTGGACTCTCTGATGATGGATACTTTCCAACTGAGTTAAATTGACTGCGCAGCTGTTTAAATGCTGAAGGCACTCAAGTGGCACTTAAGCCATTATTGCTAGAGGTACTGCATTCTGAATCAAACTTGAACTGGGAAAGAAGTTGTGTCTTTCATATGATTTTCATGAAACATACATACTGAGACAGAGTTACAGCATGGGTACCTCTGTAAGTATGGTTTGGAGAAAAATTATTTTAAAATTGTGTATTTTAAGTCTCTTTTGGATAGCATTTTCCCCAGGGTTTCCAGGTCTCTGTTGTGGATTTTTCTTAATTTTTCTTAATATTGGAAATTTAAGGAACATGATCTACTTGGAAAGAAAAAAAGTAAATTAAGTAACAACAAAACCACTAGATCTTCCCCTGTTTATGATGTGACATACTTCTAAAACAGTAATGGGCAAGGTACTTTGAAAACGTCATTGTGTTATTTGCAGAGAACAAAAGTATTTTGAAGCAAAACTAGTCTTCACTGAAAAGCATTCATGTTTGTTGATATTTATCATGAAAAAATCAAAGTTAAAAACTCTAATTTGCTTTGAGCATAAAGAACAGAATTATGAATAATTCTTGCATAAACTTCTCAGCATTTCTACTGTTTTGAACTTCACTCTGGAAATTCTAGATGCCATTTCTGATCTTTCCTTTTTCTTGTTTGTTTTGTTGGTTGGTTGGTTGGGTTTTTTTTAAGCCAGCTCCTCACTTCAGATTGCATTACCTGGTGATTATGTTCAATTAGATTATGTAGGAAGGCTGCTTAAGTAGCTTTTACCCTCGTTTCTCCCACAGTTCTTCCATAGCAGGGCCACTTCGGTCTTGGAGAAGATCTTGGAGGAGAATGAAGAAACTAGGAAGACCAGTCTTCTCCTTTGAGGTCAGGCCTAAACTCACAGCCACCTAAGAAAACAACCTGTGTATTAAGTTTAGCAGTGCTATTTAACAGCACATATTCTTGAAAACAACTCAGAACAAATGGTGGTTTTATTACCTTCATGTTCCTCACAGGAACATAATTATACAGAATTAATTCCCCTACTCTCTGGTATCAATGATAATACTCCATTAATCACTCAGTTTTACAAGTGTTTTTGCATACGAGTGAACTGCAAAATGCTGTTTCTCTGGGCAAATTGTAGTTTAAATAATAATGAAACAGCATTTTATAAAAGATACATTCTCTTGAATTGTTTTACTGTCATGAAATGGCTGACTACATGGAAAATATATGCACAGTTTGTCAAATTGCTTTCCTATTCTTTCTGATTATTGCAATAACAAATGTATTTGCTTTTAATCAGCAGGGATTATCTAGGGCTTAGCTATAAGGGCAACAAATGGGCAGGTAGAAATCAACTTTCTGGAGCAACTTTGTAAATGTTCAGTTTTTGAGTAACACCTTTTTAGATGAAATAGTTTGGAATATAAATGAAAATCTCTAATACGGCATCTGCATATAAACTAGTATTCTTACCTACAAAATACATATCCTCATTTCTTATTTTTTAATACTTGAATTAACTAAAATACAGTACGATTATAAGTAATGAATATTAAAAAGAATATTGACAGTTTCAAGTTTGAAACTGACATATTTCAAAGTTTGTAAAATTATAAAATTGACTAATTTGAAATTGTCAAATTGTTTCTTGGTGGCATGGTCAAATGGATATGATGTGAGACATCCAAAGTACTTTGTATTTATCGTGTACTTGGTCATGCACCATAACTTCAAATGGACATAAAGGTACCTCAGGAAGACTGAAATATTAAGGCCTGCAATGAAAACTGAATACATTTATAGAACTTATAGTGCTACTCGCATCATATAAGAAAAGAAAAAAATAATATTGTGCTATTTCTTTCTCCCCTTACAATCTTTGTCACAACAATCAAGTGTAATAGTCTTTAATATACAGAATTGGTAGAATGCTGGTCAGTCCCAATTCAGTCTCAGAGGCTTTTATGAAAAACAAGGTAAGCAAAAGCCCATCGTAGGCTTTGGCTTGAATTAGCATTTTGAGATCTCATATAATATGTTGGAATATGATCACAGAATCACAGAATCACAGAAC